>NW_027124985.1:319011-334260 GCF_040581485.1 Linepithema humile
AATTTTTAATAAATATTAATAAATTTTAATAACTTTTTCTATTACAAACACTATTAGTGTTATACAATTACTGTTTAATCCATATATACAATCTTTGTTTTTTTAATTGGTAACGCGAAGTTTTTCTGCTTTGTAGTTAGAATTGAAGCTTATTATAAAAAGTGCTAAATCTATTTGCAAAATTTTTGTAGCTATATTTGCTTTATTTATAAAATATTACTTAAACACAAAGTTAATTGTTTTATTAATTTGTTTACAGAATATTGTATGTATGTATTAATAATTAATATTATACAAACATTTTAGTCTGTTGAATATCTTTTCAAATACATAAAGTACTTTTTTAGAACAAGCTTTTTAATATTGTAATTTAGCAAAATTTTATTTTTTAAGTTTCTTTATGGAATATTTTGGCCAAAGAAATAATGTCTAATTTTATGTTCGAAATAACTTCAAAGTTTAATTGTAATGTAATATTTATAAATTTAATATATTAAAATATAAATAAATGTATTATATAAATAAACGCATATATATATATATAAACGTAAATACATATATTTCTTTGCATAAACCTTTAATTCCTTATCTATTTCAGAGTATATGCAGAATATGCATACAAAAGTACCTATTATGATACTTTTTTGTATCTACATATATACACTCACCCGAAAAAAAGCGGTACACTGAAAATGTGGGAAAAATTCATCAAATTTCAACTGACGATAACTTCGTAAATAATAAAGATAGAAAGTTCTATAAAATATGGAAATGAAGCTAAAAATCTCTACTTTAAGAATCAATTTATTTCAATGTTGCAAAATAAATTTATTGAAAATGGCGGATGACAAAGCGCGAGCATGCAAAATTGAAAAATAATGGTTCGAGTTTGCGACGGTGCACGGTATAAACAAAAAATTGTAGCTTATTGGGATCAAAAGCGTACGAAAGTACAGAGTCTCCTCTTTAAAATGCTTTTTTATGCATCTCGATACGATGATTTTTCGCCGAGAGATTCGCATTTGAAGAAAAAGGCAGATTCTTACTTCAAATGCGAATCTCTCAGCGAAAAATCATCGTATCGAGATGCATAAAAAAGCATTTTAAAGAGGAGACTCTGTACTTTCGTACGCTTTTGATCCCAATAAGCTACAATTTTTTGTTTATACCGTGCATCGTCGCAAACTCGAACCATTATTTTTCAATCAATTGTTTTGCATCCGAAGGAGATGTCTGCAGATCTTTTGTGATTTCTCCGCCCTGACTTTTTGTTTATGCTCGACCGCACATTGCGAGAAGAGTGCTTGATTTCTCTTGATCTTTTTCTTTCGAGACGCGTTACTTATTCGTACGACTTCGTCAAAGTAAACAATAATTAATCTTTTCGCATTGAAATTATTGGTCAATTATGGCGACGATAAGTCCTGAAAAAGCTGCTCAAGTTGTAGCGTTAATTGAAGATGGGAGAAGTCGAAGGTACGTTGCTGAGGCACTTGATTTATCAGTGTCAACCGTGCAACGTGCTTATGCTAGGTACTTGGAGACTAATTCTGTCCAAAGAAGACCTGGTTCGGGACGTCCTCGTTGTACGAATGAAAACGATGACCGATTTATTGTTTTAAATTCATTAAGAGACAGACATCGAACGGCTGTTCAAATTCGAAACAATTTAAGAGATGTCCGCGAATGTAATGTATCCGTTGACACTATTCGAAACAGATTAGCGGAACACGGTCTTTTTCCGCGCAGGCCAGCAAATGTACCTTCGCTTATGCGTCGCCATCGCGTAACTCGACTCAATTTTGCTGTCGAGCATGCAGGCTGGACATATGCAGAATGGAGTACCGTTCTTTTTAGCGACGAATCTCGTTTTTGTCTGTATTCTTCAGACGGACGAGAACGAGTATACCGTCGCGTTGGAGAACGATTTGCAGACTGTACTGTAAGTGAGAGGCCTAGCTATAATGGTGGCTCTGTAATGGTTTGGGCAGGAATTTCTGCAAATGCTCACACAGATCTCCACTTTTTTGACGCAAACATGAACGCAGATGTATACGTGGAAGACGTACTCATACCGTACGTTGTTCCGTATGCGCACTTCATCGGAGAGGACTTTTTGTTTATGCAAGACAATGCTCGACCGCACGTTGCGAGAAAAGTGCTTGATTTCTGCGATGAAGTTGGCATAAATCGACTCGAATGGCCAGCAATGAGTCCAGATTTAAATCCCATTGAACACCTATGGGACAATATTAACAGAAAAGTACGAAATCATATACCTGCTCCTCAGTCATTGCCAGAACTTCGAAGAGTTCTTGAAATAGAGTGGAATGACATTACGCAGACTGAAATTAGAACACTAATAAGAAGTATGCCTCGTCGCATGAATGAGGTAATACGCGCACGAGGAGGTCATACCCATTATTAATATACGCGCGCGCACACACAATTGTACACGCACCACCGGGAGGGTTTGGAGTCGTAAAATATCGTGGATCTAACGAGCCATGAGGTCCTTATCCCAGTGGTGCACGCGCACACACACGCATGCACGCGCACGCACGCACGCACGCACGCGCACGCACACACACATACACACACACGGACGCACGGACACACGCACGCACACACACACACACACACACACATACACACGTGCCAACATGTGCACACGGGATCAGATTTCTGCCACGTCCACGCCGTTGATCCTGGGTAACGCCAAGAGCAGAATTGACACTTATAACCGTAAGGAGAGTTTGGAGTTTTAAAATACCGCGGAGCTGATAACCACAGAATTCTTATTCTTGCAATTCGGTCTGGTTCAAAATTGAATATCTCGGCACGTAATACAGCTAGCAGGATTTTTTAAAAACCATTTTAAAAGTTTGGATGTCTAGTGTTCGAAAATTCATAACGCAATAATGTGTGATAACTTTCTCCAAAATGGCGGATGACAAAGCAAAAGCATGCGAAATTGAAAAATAATGGTTCGAGTTTGCGACGGTGCACGGTATAAACAAAAAATTGTAGCTTATTGGGATCAAAAGCGTACGAAAGTACAGAGTCTCCTCTTTAAAATGCTTTTTTATGCATCTTGATACGATGATTTTTCGCCGAGAGATTCGCATTTGAAGTAAGAATCTGCCTTTTTCTTCAAATGCGAATCTCTCGGCGAAAAATCATCGTATCGAGATGCATAAAAAAGCATTTTAAAGAGGAGACTCTGTACTTTCGTACGCTTTTGATCCCAATAAGCTACAATTTTTTGTTTATACCGTGCACCGTCGCAAACTCGAACCATTATTTTTCAATTTTGCATGCTCGCGCTTTGTCATCCGCCATTTTCAATAAATTTATTTTGCAACATTGAAATAAATTGATTCTTAAAGTAGAGATTTTTAGCTTCATTTCCATATTTTATAGAACTTTCTATCTTTATTATTTACGAAGTTATCGTCAGTTGAAATTTGATGAATTTTTCCCACATTTTCAGTGTACCGCTTTTTTTTCGGGTGAGTGTATATAATACATAGAAGTACATGCATGATATATAGAAGTACACGTAATTTTCGTATATAAATTGAATATTAACTCGATATTAAATTTATGTATAATATATGTACATCATGTGTGGCTATAGCATATTCTATGTATATATAATGTATATATAAGAGTAATCTACAAACGATGTACATTCAATGTCATTAAAATGTACAAATATAATGCATATCAGTACATATCTGTACAATGTGTTTCATTTGTAGATCGTTGTATATACATAGAATGTTATATCCATAGAGATGTATATACATTTTATATGCATTGGCTATGAAATAAATATTCATTGTATATATAAATTATCTGACACACATACTTCTCACGAATGTATATAGAATATACCTTTTATATACACATGCATATTATATGAATATACAATGCACATACAGCGCATTGCATTCGTACATATCTACGATATCCATTGTACATCGTTAATATATTATTGTATGTACACAGAATATGTCATATTTACGGATGTATATGCAATGTATATACATTGAAGATCAAAATGTTATCTGGGCTGTTAGCAACTCCAGCCTTAGAAAGGAATGCTTGTTTACGACGTATATGAGTTTTGCGTTGGTTATTCATCATTCAATGAGTCTCACTACCTTTAAATGTATAAAAGTAAAAGAATTTAAAGAAGTTAAACTTCATGCACAAAATTCCATTTAAATGCCGCAGTAAATACTTTTATCATCTTTTTAATAGCGATTTCTACTGTTCTTATCAGCTATCAAACATTTTGCTGCGTACAAATATTACTGATTTTTAAATGGATTATCTCTGCATTGATGAAAGAAATCAATATCATTATATTTTGACAATGTAATTTATACGCGCTTGACCAATGCATTAATAGACGTATCTTGTTTAATTTTATTTACACAAAATTTGTAATATAATTTATACACTAATAAAATATAATACAGTAAGGAACTTGTAAAAGTGGAATATGTACAATGTTACGAATAATATTACTATGTTAGAATACTATACAAGTTTTATATACAATTTGAGTTATTTCGAGGAAACATTTATTCATTACTTTTATTTAATAATATTGGATTGTGTATATACTCATGTTTTTGCCCTTTTATTTTTCATTATCTCCTTTAAGTGTTTCTTTGTTACTGTAGGTTCCTATAGTTCCTATAAAAGAACTGATATAACATATTCACCAGCAACCGGCTTATCGGTTTCGGAATCACTGCTGGAATCAGAACTCTCGTCATCAATAGTTTTCCAATATAACATCATGTAACATTTTGCCCGCACATCAGTAATAGGTATTACATAAAGATCGCTTGATAACGCAGAGCATTTATAAGTATCTAATGATGATGATGAAATACCCAAATCATAAAAATCTTCCATAATTTCGAATTTCTTTACCACAAAATGGTACCTTTCATTCATTTCTAGTATGTTTTTGATGACACATACTGAAGAATCCTTTAAAATACAACATTTGTTGCCAAGTGAAATAACATTAAAATACATACTTCCGGTTTGTATCTTTGTGTACTGTTGACAATGTGTAGAAGAAAATCCTAATGGAAGAGAACCTTCACCATGCCGGTCGAACATTTGTATAACTGTTGCACTACTGTGTGCGGAATGTTCTTTCCGCTCATGATTATTTATTTCTGCCTGTCTGAGGGCAAATTGCTGTAAAGCCTGATGAGGTTTTCTATACGAGCGTCTAAAGAATTGCATATTATTTACATACTTAAAAGCGGAAAAACTGTCAAGCGGACCAAAGCGTTTGACATCTGCCACCAGGTGTAGCAAAGCATGCACATTGTATGACATAAAAGAAAGTTTATAGAAAACTTGACATTTTTCAACATATTTTTTTAAGTGCTACTTCTGCACACTGTAACAGAGACATATTCGAAAATGTGTTACTGCAAAGCGTACGAATTGCTGTATGTAGAAATAATAAATGAATACATGTTTGTTTTTCCATAATGCCAAGCATTACTGTAGGCCCAGTATATAAAATAAACTGTCGTCCCTCTGTGGCTTTATAATCCGAATAGTCGCTCAATGACCTAGGTTTTCTGGCGAAGTCCCGTGGACAATAATGGGAAAGAAGTTCAAGTCGTTTTGATACTACATCTAGGTTTCGGCCTGATAATTTTGTCTTTTTATCACATTTGCCCGTAATCCACGTCGTTAAATAACAATTTCTTCACGACTCCTGTACACACTAAGTGCATATAGTCTACGGGAACTTGTGTTACCATTCCCATAGGTAATCGAGATAAAGGGCTTCTTCCCTTATGATGATCGCGGTCTGTCATCCGAATATACTCCTCATCGGTTCTTAAACAATGATTCGTACCTAAGATCATTCGTTGCTCATATCGTATGCCGACAACTTTACATTTTCCGCATGCATGATGATGTGTGCCCATAATGATTCAATAACCAAGAACGTGCTGGAGCATCTGCGATGAATGCTCTCAGTGTAGTGGGAATTTGTTGATGACTAAATGTTATACCGCCCTTTTCAAAAACTTGCAATACATCAGTTACAAATTCATCCATAAATAAGTTAATGTCACCTGATTTTTTATTCCCTATATAAATACTCACTATTTTCGGTTTGCTGTTACTTATATTGCTTATTGAAATTTGGATCGGCCAAATTTGCATTGTCCCACATTTGTTTAATTTCGCGCCATCGGTACTCCAGTCTACTTCAAAAACGGAAGGAATCTGATTCGGTGGAGTTTTCTTCAGAATATTATTAATGCCTTTTTCAAAACCAATATGAAGGTATTGTCCTGAGTACATTGAACAAACTGCAGTTCTGTTACGCGGCGTATTAAGTAATGATCTTGTATCTTTTGGTAGAAACGTATGGCATTTATGTGATCGTAATGTATTTAAGATTATATTCCCCTGTGTATGGGTCAGATTACATTTTATAAACGCTGATGCTAAAGATTCTTGAAATGCCTGATTTACAGTGTCCAAAGATATGTCATTACTGATTGTACTACTACAATCATTATCTACGATTAATATGTCATTGACTTCAAGATTTTGTTCACTTTCAACATGCATTAAATCATCATAAATATTTTCATTCGTATTTAACTCGATAGCACAAGACACTGTTTCATTATTAGCAAGATTATCTGTTATTAGTAAGACTCTGTTTCATTATTATTAGAGCGCGGTATTCGATTATTTTTTTTTTTTTTTTTGACGGTTGTAATAATGTCTATCGTTTATCTTCGTCACAAACTATCTACGAACGGCAGTAAAACACTTTTTTTTTTAATTTTTACAATAATTATTTCCTGACCACAGCTATAAGCAGTGATTCAAGTTCGAGCAGGCTAGCACCGTACGGTGCTGCACGCTGCTCGGTGCACACAAGTGAGTACCGATTACGTCACGCGTCCGTGTGCGCTTGGAATGCATCACTGGCTATAAGAATTTTAATTCTAGAAATAAATTATAGTTTATGAAATATAGCTATAGCCTACTATTAATTAGATCAGTGCTCGGAATTAGTTTAGTTTTTCAAGCGATTCTCGAGGTTGACGTCTCCTTTCTTCTAACATTGAATTGAATTTAAAAATTGTTTAGTCAATAAACGTATTTTACGAATTTTCGTAAGAAATAGACGAATTATATTTCGTTTTTTGACACAGATCCGATGATAGACACGTGGCCTCTAATGGGATCTCCATACCCTCTATTGTGCATTCTTGTGACATATTTAATATTTACGATAGAAGGACCAAGAATAATGGAACAAAAACCACCTTTCAAACTCAATGGAACAATGATATTATACAATGGATTTCAAATACTTTTCAGTGTCTGGTTAACATCTTTGGTAAGTATAATATTGTGGTTCTGCGCGCGCGCGCGCGTGAAATCTGTTAATGTTTAATATTAAACTACACATCAATTACTACATCATTTACTACACATCAAATTATTCTAGTTGATTCCTTTACATTCAGTTTTATTTAAATTTAGATAGTTATCAAAACGTTAACTTCAATTAATTAATTTTTAACATGGTATTGAATTTATAAATATATACATATTAATATATTTTCCAGTTATTTACACAATAATTATACTATTTAATATTTATTTTGAAGCTTTCACGATTCACATATCAAATGCTAAAGTAATCTTTTTTTGAAAATGGAATAATAGAAAGTGAACAAAGTACATTTTCACTGAAAAACGTGTGACAATATGTACTTTGTTCACTTTCTATTATTCCATTTTCAATAAAAGATTACTTTAGCATTTGATATGTGAATCGTGAAAGCTTCAAAATAAATATTAAATAGTATAATTATTGTGTAAATGACTGGAAAATATATTAATATGTATATATTTATAAATTCAAAATTATGTTAAAAATTAATTAATTGAAGTTAACGTTTTGACATAACTATCTAAATTTAAAAAAAACTGAATGTAAAGGAATCAACTAGAATAATTTGATGTGTAGTAAAAAATGTATTGATTTCAGCTCTTAGATCTTAATATTCAACTATTTTCGTTTCACGGATGTAACGATATCCACCGCTTACCTATGTCACGAAGAAAATACATACGAACAGCGGTAAAACACTTTTTTTTAATTTTTACAATAATTATTTACGATAAATTTGTAATGTTGTATATCATACCCTCACCGGCACAAAATTCGATCCATATGCTTAAATTCATTTTATCTAATTAAGAGATATTTTTTTGTTTAGCGTAATTTTTTTGGTCAAATTGATCATGATCATTTGGATATTAAACAGTGTTAAGGTAGTTTATTTCTGTTTACATGATAACCAAGCAGATTCGACTATATGTGTTTCTTAAAGAAATAATTTTGCTAAAAATAGATCGAATTTTATGTCGGTGATTCATAAATCGAATTTTATGTCGGTATATTTTGAATGTCCAGCTGTCACAAAGTGGGTTGTGGTATTTCCTTGCAAAAGTCACCGAGCTTCTAGATACGGTAAGCAAATGTATGCATATCATATATATAAATACATATGTACATATATACACAATAAAATTAATGCAGATGAGTTAATCATTATGGTAGTTAATAAAATAGTTATTCTTATGTATAGTAAGATAAATAAAGTTGAGTAAGATAAGAAAAAAACATCTATTAAAAAATATAACTAATAATATTTATTTTTTTCTCTACTTTTTGAAGGTATTTATGGTGTTGAGAAAGAAACAGAATCAATTGACTTTCCTTCACGTTTATCACCATACAATAACGGTCCTTGGTTCGTGGTGCTACTTGAATTTGCTGCCTGGTGAACAGGGTGTCGTAGTAGCTTTTTTGAATTCCGTCGTTCACATTATTATGTACAGTTATTATTTCATCGCCGCGCTTGGCTCGAAATACAAAAAGTACATTTGGTGGAAGAAATATATGACCTGTATTCAGCTGGTAATTATCAAGCATTATACTGCCAAAATAATTTATACAGATTATTAAAATTTTATTTCTTTCAATTGATATTGAATTAATTCTCGTCAATCTTTTTCAATACGCGATTGCATTTCTATAACTTAATAATCGAATTTAATGTCGACATTACTTTTAAACGTTTTATTTTATTATTCTCAGCTATTCTTTTCAATTAGTGTGCTGAATATATTTTTATAATATTTGTTTATTTAATAAAAAAAGATTGGAAGAAATGACAATTATACATTTATTATAGATTTATTATAATATAATGATTCAGATGTAATAATTAAAATTCTTTATCAAATTTCAGTTGCACTTTGGAATGCTATGTTTCTATCTAATAGCAACGTTGGTTCTGGACTGCCGAATGACAAAGGCTCTAACGTATTTCTTGCTAATAATTTTTTTCATATTTATCTACCTATTCAGCAATTTCTTTCAAAAGGCTTATAAGACAAAAACGGCTTAATTTCGCAAAAATTTAATGAAAATAACAAATAAATTCAATCGAACTAACGTCCCAGATAGCAAAATCGGACAGAGCACGTTTTGCAAATTATATGCTGCATACTATATCGACAAAATGCTGTCAATATTCTTGCAGAGTATGCCGTTTTAGTTAATGTCGTCAGAAACATAGCAAAAATCGAGTATAACGTGTATCATTATGTAATGGCAGAAATGCGGCAAAAATTGAGCATAGCTTACCAACATAAATAGAGCAAATTTCAAACATTTTATGCTGGTATAATATATCGGCAGAATGCATACAGAGATTGCACATAACTTGCTGTCACGGTGTAACAGCAGATTGTCGGTAGAAATCAAACTTGTCGGCGAACACGCTATGACGGCAAAAACACGGCAGAAATGCAGCATGCTCTGCCGTCACATGATGATATTTAATTAAATGGTATTATGATACATCGTATATTTAATTTAATGATACTTTAATACAATTAATAAAATTAATAATTTATTTTTAAAAAACTTGAAAAACACAAATTGTTTTATTAATGCTTAATTCTATAGATTTTGTATATATACATTCTGTAGACAAGATATAATTTAAATAAAATTTTACAAATTTATTTAAAATTGCCAAACAACATGCGTGTAACGTATTTTTTAATCCTTTCTAAAACATTCGAAAGAAACAGCTCTAATTTATTTTAAACACATTTTTATATAGCTATCCACATTACTTACTAAAAAGACTATGTAATAAAACTGTTTTTAAACTATAGAGCAATACGATATGAATATAATGTTAAGTATAAGAAGCGTTATATTTATTTTAATATATCAAGAATGTTCCGTATGTGAGTTTATCATTCTACTTTCTTCAATATTTGTTATGTGTTGTATAAGTGACATTAGAACTTTATACATAATAAAATTATACATGCATAATAGCATGCGTGTGCAGAATTATATACAGATTTTTTTTTTAAATATTCGTTTAAATTTTAATATGAATTTTTTTTATTAATATATTGTATTAAGTTGTATATATCTTATGCTAGCTAATAATTATAAAAAAATTTCTACTAGTTAATTTTATTAATGCTAAACATTTTTACAATAAATTTAAAATAAATTATAATGTATTTTGTTAATTTAGTAGTTAGTAAAATGCTCGCATGTAAAATAGTAGAAAAATGGGCTTTAGGTTTTTTACATTTTATGTGTAATATTGCCTTTAGGTTTTTTACATTTGCTAGCATTTATTAAAGAATAAGACGAGCTGTGTTGCTACGCAATAGTAATTATTTAAAACAGACGTCTATTTGTTATCGCTCTCGACAACGGTCTGCGGATTCGCGGACACATGCTGCGTCACATTTCACAAGCTTGTGATTGGTGGAACCGTTAGCGTTGTCGAGTGGCATTTTTAACAATTGTCGCGCTTTGCATCATTCTGATTGCAATAGCGAGAGCTGCCGGACAAAAATTTCATCTGCGAATATTTTGTGCGAATATAGTGTGTGTTGAAAATTTGGAAATTAAAAAATTTTTTAAATTTTTATTTGGTGAGACAGAATATTTAAACTGCAAGGATTAGACAGCGAGGAATATTATATAATCTTCATCGGTAAGAAAATAGCTACTTGGACAACAGCGAGGGATAACATCAGATAGGTAAGTCTTTTTTTATTGAAACACTTCATTTCGCGAATTTGCAATTGTCTCGTTTTAGTTATTTTAATAATTTTGATAAAATAATTTATATTCCTTATTTTTCCGTTTATACCTTAACATGTTCCGTGCCCAGCCGTATATATTATAATAAATTTAAGATGTATTATCAAAATAGTGTAGAACAAAAGAAATAAATTGCGAAATGTTTTATGATAATGTATTTGTTTATGTAAAACAGTGCTCGGAATTAGTCTGAACATTTCAGCCGATTTCCGTGGTATACGCCTCCTTTCCTCTTCTTACCGCGCGCGCCGCAGCCGCTAGAGCCAGCGCCGCCGAGCGTTAGGAGCGACACTATCTGATTATGAGTGGGTTCTTCTCCCTATTTATTAAAATTTAAAAAAATGTATTAAAATTTATTAAAAATAAATTTTTTATTTTTAAATTTATTAAGTGGAAATATTTTAATAGATTTCTATGTCACCCATGAGGTACTAATACTGACACGTTTTTCAAAAAGTGGTTTTTATCTACATTATTGCATCAATTGTTCATTCTCATAAAAGGCCAAGAAAATCTAATTAAGAAAATCTCTTTTATATATATTTTTTTTTAAATTAAGAATTTATTTTTATCTTTAGTGGAATAGGTCTACGGGGGAAACCACTTAAAAAAAAAACGCGTCAGCATTAGTATCTCATGGGTGACGTCAAAATCTATTGAAATATTTCCACTTAATAAATTTAAAATTAAAAAATTTATTTTTAATAAATTTTAATACATTTTTTTTAATTTTAATAAATAGGGAGAAGAACCCACTCACAATCAGATAGTGTCGCTCCTAATGCTCGGCGGCGCTGGCCCTAGCGGCTGCGGCGCGCGCGGTAAGGAGAGGAAAAGAGGCGTATACCACGGAAATCGGCTGAAATGTTCAGACTAATTCCGAGCACTGATGTAAAATATTGAACGGCCTGAATGGAAAATTCAGCGTAAGCCATCGAGGCACGGAACATGCTATGCTAGCTAATAATTTATTAAAAAATTACTACTAATTAATTTTATTAAGACTAAACATTTTTACAATAAATTTAAAATAAATTACAATTAATTCTGTTAATTTAGTAGTTAGTAAAATGCTCGCATGTAAAATAGTTGAAAAATGGGCTTTAGATTTTTTACATTATATTACTAATACTTTTACATTACTAATTAATTTTATTAATACTAAACATTTTTACAATAAATTTAAAATAAATTATAATTTATTCTGTTATGTGTAATATGGCCTTTAGATTATTTACATTTGCTAGCATTTATAAAACAATAAAACGAGCTGTGTTGCTATGCGATAGTAATTATTTAAAACAGATGCCAATTTTTTGTCCTTGACAACGGTCTCAAAAATTTTATCTTGGTGTGCGAATATTTTGTCTATTGAAAATTTAGAAATTGAAAAATTTTTCAGATTTTTTATTTGGTGAGACAGAATATTTGGACCACAGCAAGGGATATTATACACTCTTCATCGGAGAGAAAATAGCTACTTGGACAACAGCGAGAAATAACATCAGATAAGTATGAAACCTTATTTACTGAAACGCTCCATTTCGCGAAAAAGGTGGCATCAATTAAGTGATAGACAACAAAGAAGAATTAGATCCGAAATAAAAACTAACTTGCAAAGTAAAAGTTATATAAAGAATACTTTAAGAGAATTAGATAATATTAATACTGAAGATACGTTGGGCGCGTCACATACAAAACATACTAATTGTGTGGAAAATAATATTTGCGATAGTACGTGTTCTATAAACGTTGAAGATGACAATATTCTTCTTCATAATGATGTTCTTTCTTCTGATAATACTTTGTCTTCTGTTAGTACTTCCTCGGTTGAGCCATCGTTTCGAGAGA
Organism: Linepithema humile; assembly: GCF_040581485.1. Taxonomy (NCBI): domain Eukaryota; kingdom Metazoa; phylum Arthropoda; class Insecta; order Hymenoptera; family Formicidae; genus Linepithema; species Linepithema humile. Next base: position 332,105 of record NW_027124985.1, read on the forward strand.
AACTGGCCTCCTGTTTTGTAGAAAATAATTTGACTCATGTGCAAGGTAATAATATTGTATCTCTTCTTAGAACACATTCTTGTTTTCGTAACTTACCGAAAGATGTGAGAACAATTGTAGGTACTCCACGAGATAAAGTTGTCACATGTAAAGTTGATCCAGGCGAATACATTCATTTTGATGTAGGAGCACGCATTTCCAGGGAACTTGAGCGCTTTCCAATACTCCCTGATAGCCAAGCATGTCTTGCAAAATCGCGCAACTTAATGCACTGAGCATGAGAGTTTCGACTAGTTGCTGTATATTTGCTAAAAACGTAATGCATAGTCATACGTATTCAACAACACGAGGGCAGATTTGAAACATTTTGTGTCAGCAGATTCAGAGCAAACGGAGAGCAATTGTTGCTCATTTTGTTGCCAATAAAATGACTTCTATTCATGGAAAACATTTTGCTTTGTCATTCATTTTCGACAACATAAGAGCAACATGACGGTGATAGAAAAAGATAATGATGTCTGTGCTTTTGTCGTATATTTGTTAAAAACTATTTAAATATATTAATTTGTTAAAAACTGTTTAAATATGTTAATTGTGTCTTGTAACCAATATAAAATGTCGAAAATGACCTATCTTTGTGTATGTGTGTATGTGTGTTTGCGCGAATGCGTGCAATTTAATAAATAAATAGGCGATACATCGACGATACTTGTGGCAAATTAACACAGCTTCGGTTTCTACCTATAGATATTTGCGGCAAGGTATATATATATATATAATAGATATGTAAAATAATAAATAAGTAAATTTTTCTTTCTAGTGATAACAAAAAGAAGGATTTATTTACTTATTATTTTATATGTTTGAAAAGAGTAAGGGTGCAAAAAATATATTTAACCGTTTTCGACACGCTGTTGAATTTTTGCTAAAATTTATGACTCGGCATGTGTTGTCGGCAACTTGCTGTCATTTTGCTCTTTATGTACAGCGATAAACCATTGACAGCAAACACATAGCAACTTGACAGCAACACATAGTGTAGACTCGCGAACATTAGACATTCCAAACCAATAGTGGTAGGGATATACAAAGGCCCTGCAAAACCAAATGACTCTAATGCATTTTTTGACAAAGTTATTGCGGATATAAAAAATATATTGGCTAATGGGGGTATTACTTTTCATAGAAAAAAATTACCTATACGTTTAAGATGCTTCATAGCTGATGCACCAGCTCGTGCTTTTATTCTCAATCATCGAAGCCATATGTCCAGCCATCCATGCTCTAAATGTAAAATTTCTGGTGTAATATGTGAAGGACGTAATATTTTCTGTGGTGTTAATCATTCCCTGCGAACTAATGAAGAATACATTGCATGTTTAGATGAGGATCATCATAAAGATGGTAAGAGTCCATTGTCAGAACTACCCATAGGAATGGTTTCTCAAGTGCCTTTCGAGTACATGCATCTTGTGTGTTTAGGAGTTGTAAAAAAATTATTATCTGCATGGATTCATGGAAAATACTCACGATTAACAAAGTTATCAGCAAGATCTATTTCTCATATATCCACACGCTTGAAAACACTTGCAACATATTGTCCTTCTAATTTTGCAAGACGTCCAAGATCACTTGATGCATATACAAAGTATAAAGCTACAGAGTATCGACAATTTCTTATGTATACAGGTCCAGTTGTTACTTACGGTATTCTTGATCAGGAAGTATACACACACTTTTTATTTCTGCATGCAGCAGTTAGGATTTTAGTTTCGACATCACCGTCCAAAACTTATTTGAATTTTGCTGATCTTGCATTGCGTAAATTCGTCAATAGGTGTGACGATCTTTACGGTCCGACATTTTATTCTTATAATGTACATGGTCTTATTCACCTTACAAACGATGTGCGACAATTAGGCTCTCTAGATTCATTTTCAGCTTTCCCGTATGAAAATAATATGGCTGTTTTCAGAAGATATTGTAGGAAATCTGGTTCTGTTCTTCAACAAATTTCTAACAGAGTCGCCGAAATGGAAGTACATGCAGCAATTGACTATTGCAATATTGATTCCTCAATTCATGTATCCATGAGGCATAATGTAGGTCCTCTTCCATGCAATATTGCTCCGAATTGTAATCAATATCGTAAGATA
>NW_027124985.1:334760-352033 GCF_040581485.1 Linepithema humile
CCTTTACCCTACCACACATGTGCATTTCGTTTCTATTTGTGAACATAATAAACGCTTACAAATGTGTTTTGTAATTTTTACTTATTACATGTACATATAGCTTCCTTTTATATTTTAAGAACTTTCGATCGATATATTTACAATTAATTATATAAATTAAATTTGTATTTAGTGTTGCAAATAGTCAAAAAGAGGGAGCAATTTCATCCACTTATTTAGAATGCGCTAATAATATTGTTTCATTATTCAAACAAATATTAGTACTGAAATTTTCCTAAAATAGTAGCACGATATTGCATATAAATGTATAAATCTCAATAAATCTAATTATATAATATTAATTAAACTGTACAAAATAAATATTTTAATGTTCTAGTTATTCAATATACATATAATATATAAAACTACAGTTGCCATGAAATCATAAATATTATGCTAATAAGAAACTATGTTCACTGTAATATCTTTCATGAGAAAAATAAAAAATAATGTTTTAAATAAATTTTATGTATTATTTTGGTAATATTTAATGCTTCTTTTTTTTATCATCATAAATACTTTAGTAGAGTGACTGTACAAACTCACATATCAGCGGATATGAGCATTGTTATAGTTAAAAAATGATCAAAATGTTAATCAATTCGGTAAGCCACAAACTTCCAGGGAGAAATAATATCCAAGTCAGTCGTCTCGACATTTAGTCTTTTGCAATCGTTAGTGTTTAGCAATTGAGCAATTGAATTCGGGGAATTGCTGAGAATTCGTATCCCTGTATTCGTAAGTTTTAGAATTTTTAACGACTTTCAGGTAAGTGAAGTAATGCGTGAGACATTTTATTTTAAATGTTTACAATGTTGTATATATTTTGCACATTTTATTATTTTTATTTTTTATAATTTTGTAAAAGTATAAAATTATTAATAATAACGTGTCTTATTTTAACGCATCCCTTTTTTTTTACGTGGATATCTAATGTAAAAACATTATTATATGATGTCATTTATAATGTAAAAATGAAACATTATAAATTATTTTATAAATTTAAATTTTGAGAGAAAAGTTAATTAATATTTTTTGTTACATACAGAATGCATTTTTAGAGCAAATAAACAATATATTATCATCAGTATTATTTTAATATGAGTTATTGATACGTACGTAACTAGAAATGTAAGCAATGGAATATGCAGGTAATTTCAATATTACAAATATGCTCGAAACGAGAATAAGCATTTTTGTGATCTTATCCTGAAGCATTTTATCCCTAGAAATCTGACAATGAGTTCTCTCATTAGAAGAATCGGACACTATAATCAAGGTTTTGCGAACACGATTTTGCTGGTAAATGTGGTATCCGATCAGAGTATTGCAGATTACTATCACAATAGCGGGTAGAGTAAATATTATAATAGAATCTATAATCTGCCTTATGGGTATAAATCCATTCTGTTTTTCAAAATTGGAATATTTGTACACATCAAAAATATTTATTATTTTTTTATGTATTGTTTCATACAGCATGATCCAAAAAATTAAAAAAAAATTTTAAATGCTGTTCAAAATCGCTAGTCCCGTCAATACGATCACTACAATTTTTGCTCGTTTCACAGTGCACCAGGATCGACGCAGAAGCGGATACTTTATCACTATATATCTCTCGATGGTAAAGGCTAGTATAAGCCACACACTCAAGAACTCGGAGAAGAAGAACAGAAAGTCTACGAAGATATATAACCAAATAATTTCTTTCTGGATTTATATAATCCAATAAAAAGAGCCAGTCAATAATTAATATCATTGAATAGGCAATGTCGCTTATTGCAAGCATGCCCAAGTAGATGTTGGACGAGAAAGAACGCATCTTTTTACGAAAGAGCACAGTGGTGGACAAACAGTTTCCTAAAGGACCAAAAATAATAAAAATTAACAGACTATATTTTCTGATATTTGAAATGGTTTCAAATTATCTACAAATACATGGTATAGCTCAGAAAAAAAATATAATTTATTTATGACGTGAGTGATGGAAAAATGTCTGCTTACAATGTCTTCGTTACATAAATCTTTGAAATTTTTAATTCTACTTATGTTTACAAGTGAATGAAGCGTCATGATACGTATATACTGTTGACATTTTGAATATGATAATCGGCCCTGTTTTGCAAACTTTCGTCAAGATCTCTTTCATTGTTACAAACATGCAATCGTAGTTTGTGTTTAGATATACTGGAATAATCTTTGCCGAGATTATTTTCAAAAAACATCCTTGCGTATGTTTGTGGATTGTTTGCAACAGTTGCTTATGAGATAAAGAGCAAAAAGCGATATAATCAAGTTGCATCTTGCGTCTGAAAAACGTTATAACGTTATTTTATATATTATTTATTAATACCTTGCATATAAATTTTATTTATCAATATATTTATTGAAATTTTTTTTAATATTAAAAAAATAAAATATACGAAATATACAAAATATATACAATATTTTAAAGATTTAAAGAGTAAAATGTCTTATTTACTATCTCACTTACCAAAGAGTCGTTAAAAATTTTGAAGCCTACGAATATAGGGGTTACAAACTCTCAGCAATTCCCCGATTTTACTTGTTCAACAGCTAAACACTAACGATTGCAAAAGACTGAATGTCGAGACGACTCCCGAGTTGAAATTTAAAACCTACTATAAACCTCATACATGGTTATTTGTGCCTCTAATAATGTTCCTTGACCTACAAATTCTATCTTGAAAGTGTTATGTCTTCTTTTGGCCTTTCTTTAATCTTGTTGTCCTAGAAAACCCTTATTTTTATTGATGTTAAACATACAATTCCTACTTTCGTTCTTACAACTCCTACCTCTTTTGAATCTCCAAATCTTATCGAAATTTCTAGCAATAAAAATATTAATATTCAATCTATAATTGAGTTCAATTTCTATTATATCAGATTAATATAATAAATGTTATAATCAGAGACGGACTGGACAAGAGAGATACCGAGAAATTTCTCGGGGGGCCCTATGTTTTTGGGGACCCCAGTGGCCCCCAAATCCAAATTTTTTTTTTAAATTTTTTATGCAAGAAATTAATAATCTAAATTCTAAATTATCAGATTGCGACAGTTGAATAACGACGTGCTTTCCTTCTCTAACCAAGATAGCGCTGAGCACGAGTTAGCGTTAGTCAACTATCTGTAGTGCGTCACTGTCTTTCGTGTTCTCCTTTCATTTTTTTTATAATTCGTCTGAAAGGTTATGGCAACTGACAATTTATAAAAGAATATTTACTAAAAGCCAAAGAAATATTATTTTATTATTAAATAAAATACATGCACTATACATGGTTATTTATTTTACGTATGCTACCTTTACTACAATACAAAAAAATTTACAATAAAAACAACAACAAACAAATTAAAGGACAAAATATCTCCAAATTTCATTAAAACACGTTTGACCTTGAACTAAAAAAATTTTTTGCCGCGGCGCTTTAGAGTGGGGGCCTTTTTTACAAATTTTCTCGATGGGCCCTGGTGTTCCAGTCCGACCCTGGTTATAATATGAAATAAATAATAACAAATGAATAGTAAAAAATATTTTTAAAAATTAAGTGCAACTCAGTATTATATTTAGTATTATAAATAACTAAAAATTTATTCGAATAAACAAAAAACAATTAAAATTCAAAATTTTATTTAATATTTTATTACATATCTGACCTATAATTCAAAATTATTTAATATTCTATTACCACATTTACTTTATTTATATTTAATGCATATCTTAATTTCAATAAGCGCAATACATTAATTATGTAATTTACTTAACTGCAGATAGATATGTAAGAGATAAGTGAATATTATTTATATAATATTTGCTTATAGTAGCCTATTTACAGTTAAGCAAATTATAATAATTAATATATTGTTTATTGAAATCAAGATACATTAAATGCAAGTAGAGTATATGAGATAATAGATTATTAAGTAATTTTGAATATTTATTTTCTAGAAATACATATTTATAGAACCTGAAGCCTTTTTAGAGGTTCTCAGTAGATACTCTTTTGAGCTTCCACATGGAAAAAACGGCAATAAGTAACAATTTTTAGTATCAAAGGAGGGCAATAGCCAATGTAATGTTATATCTATATATATGAATTAAAGCTTACATTGGTTCTCCAAATTCGACAAAACTTGTAGGTTTAATCTAGGCTAAAAATTTCGACTCGGGCTGACTTGAACGACAATATTATTTTTTTCTGGAAGTTTGTGGCTTACCAAAATAATTATCATTTTGACTATAATATTGCCCATATCCGTTGACAAATGAGTTTCTGGAAAAACCTGTCGCACTACGAAAATATTAATATTATCATTAAAAGAAGCAATAAATATTACTAAAATAATACATAAAATTTATTAGGAGGATTGTTTACTATTTTTCTTTTATGTAAGATATTATAGCAAATATAGTTTTTTATTAGCATAATATAATAATTATGATGACATGGTAATTCTAGTCATTGTATATAACGTATAAATGACTTGAACAATAAAATATTTTATTTTGTGCTGTATAATTAACATTTTATTTTTAGTTTTATTAAGATTTAGACACTTATATTATTGTGTTACTATTTTATGAAAATTTTGATACTAATATTTGTTTTAACATTGGAATAATATTACGGCGCATATTACTGGGTTGATGATTGCTCTCTCGTTTTAACAACTATTTTCGACACCAGATACAAATTCACTATTAGTCATTAATCTGAGTATATTACTCAAAAATGCTCACAATATGAAAAAAAGCAATATGTATATGTAACAAATGAAAATTGACAAGTTATGTTTAGAAGCGTTTGTTACACAGAATAAAATAACATGCACATGTGTAGTAAGTAAAATTATTAAACGTACGTAATAATGTATTTGTACATTAATACATTAATTGATATAGATATTTGTGATATGATAATATGTAAATAGTATGTTATACGTTTTTGGTAGGTTTTTCCTTTTTAGAAAATATTCTTGTAATGAATAGACATGTTATTTTTATAACTTTAATGGTAAATAATGAAATAAATTTTAGGTGGAACTGCGTGGCAACAAAATAATTTAGCACTTAAAAAAAAACGAATACAAAGCTTATTCAGTATTAATATAAGCAAAGAGAAAAGTATAAACCACAAAAAATGACAAGTACCGAAACGTACGAAAAGTAGAAAATGCATGCAAATTTTATACGACATTATTTTCTTTTTTAATGTACGACTTCTCTTCTCAGGTGTTTATTCTCTTCTAATAACGTTAACCAATCTAACAAACGTATTCTACGAGCTTTCCATAATTGACAAAGTTCGATCATTTCCGATCGCACACCAGCGCTGCTAATTTGTACAAAATTACATGTTTACCTATTGGCTAATACGGATACGAATTAGATAACTTACTTTCTAACAAAAACAAATTATCTTTGTATTATAATCTATGACAGGCCTCGGAATTATTTCATCTTTTCAGCTGATTCTCGTGATATACGCCTCCTTTCCTCTCTTCACCGCGCGCGCGACAGCCGCTAGGACCAGCGCCGCCGAGCGTTAGGAGCGGCGCTATCCGATTAATGTTAAAAAAATTTATTAAAAATATTTTTTTCCTCAATAGCAATAGTACCTCATGGGTGACGTGGAAATCTATTGAAATATTTTCACATAATAAATTTAAAAATAAAAAAAATATTTTTAATAAATTTTTTTAACTTTTAATGATCAAGGGAGAAGAACCAAACATTTATCGGATAGCGCCGCTCCTAACGCTCGGCGGCGTTGGCCCTAGCGGCTGCCGCGCGCGCGGTGAAGAGAGGAAAGGAGGCGTATACCACGAGAATTGGCTGAAAAGATGAAATAATTCCAAGGCCCGATCTATGATGTGACAATTCATTTATTTCGAATAACTCAATCAACACTTTTTTTAGATTACATAGGCCCACATTCATTAATAGAATTGTTAAACATGTAGTTTTCTTTACAGTGCGCTAAAATATTTGTACATACTATCTATACATATGCATCATAGATTTTTTTAGTTGTTATTTTTAACTTACTTTTAACATTTTTAATGCAATAATATATGTAACAATCTTATTTAACTATTTGCCGCTAACTATATTCCTATGAAGTTATAATGTGTGACTATATTATAATCTTTCTCGTATATGTATACACGGTGCGGTCCAAAAGTTTTAGGACTGAATTTTTCACGACAGTATTACTAGCGTTACACACCGGGACGCAGCAGAACTATGCACTAGAAACCTTTATTAACAATTATGCTAAGTGGCGCTAGTGTGAATTCAATTGTCATTTAACGAAGACACTTTGTGTAATTGATGTTTAATGATCCCGGTCACATTAATAATGGATACGAAGGAAGAACAACAAATCGCAATAAAGTTTTGTTCTAAAACCGGACTAAGGCAATTAAACCACCTTACTTCCACCTTACTTTCATCTTTCATTTTAATAGATGGAACTCGACTTTTGATTCTATACTACAACTAGTAACACTTTTGAAAAATAATTCCGAAAAAATTAATCAATGTCTCGATTATTGCAATTTGCAAAGACTAACAGAAAACGAAATTAAATTTATAGAAGAATATTGTCAGGTACGTCTATAGATAGATTGTATTATGTATACATTTAGTGAATTTCTTTCATTTTTTTTTGTTTTTGGATTAGACAATGAAACCTTTGGCACAAGCCTTAGATATATTACAAAGTGAGTCAAGGATGTATATGGGATACTTATTACCAGTCTTAAAAACTTTACAAGAAAAATTAGAAAAACTCAACAAAAATGGATTTACTAATTGCCAGTCACTAATTACAGCTATTTAACAAGGTTTAAAAAAAAGGTAATTTGTTAATTTAATTAACACGCATGTATTTATTATTTTTTAATACAAAACAATATTTATTCATTGATTCTGAACATATAATTTTAGATTTTTTACATTATTTGAAAAAAAAGAGCTAATCATCGCAAGTTGTTTGCACCCAAAATTCAAGTTGAACTGGATAAATGGAGAAGAAAGGAAACTTGCTAAAAATTATTTAGAAGACTTATTAGGAATCCGTTCTAATGAAAGTTCCCCAAATCTTGATGAAAACCTTGACGATCACGATGACTTTTTTGCTTTTAACCAGCAAACAAAAGAAGTCGAGTCTGCACAAGAAGAATTGCATCGATTCTTAAAATCAAATAATTGCAATATCAGTATGTTAAATGATTATACCGCAATTAAAAAACTCTTTATTAAATACAACACGGCACTTTCGAGTAGTGCATTTGTTGAACGAATGTTCAGCGTCGGTGGTTCTGTAATAACGCCACAAAGAGGACATCTTCACGATGACATAATAGAATATCAAATTTTTTTAAAAATTAATAAACATTTTTATTAAAATTTTGGATATATATATTAAAAAATTATTTTATTATATATGTTGTTGTAATGTAACACATTGTACACATTGTACACTGTACGGTAATCACGTTCCTAAAATAAATTATTGATTTGGATTATTAATTTGTATTCGCGTTCTCGCGACAGACTGCCCGTCGAGCGCCCCCTCTCTAGTTACTCTTCGTTACCATTTTGTGTTGCGTTTCTTTTTCCTGCCGCTTTAGGATGCGCCCACTTTCATTTTATTATTACTCACTCGTTTTCTGAAAATTACGCATATTGTAAGGCGGCCACGTGTCCTTGAAGAACAAAATAAAATATTCTAAAGTAGAGAAGAAATCATCATTATTTCTCGTCCACACCGTTACACGAAGCAATCTACCGTGAACACGTGTGGTAATTCCAGTCGCACATGAGCGAAGAAATAACATACACATTGTGACACATTATTATAAAATAATAAATTTATCAGTGTATTTAAGGATGTGATTTAATTCTTTTACCTCCACAAAATTGTCATGGAATTTGTCATATTAAGTGTAGATTCGATATTTGTTAAATAAATAGACGGATAAACGTATAGATATTAATTTTGAAATTCAACAAAAATAAACAAATTCTCATTTAAAGAATGCACTGCCACCCAGTAATAAATTATCTTTGAGGATGATTATCATATAAGCATAAAAATGAGACTTTAAGAAGAACTGAAACATAAGTCTACGATTTTTTGGAAAGTTACGACTATTTGTGTGAAATTTGTTAATTTTTAAACTGAAAAATCTAATTCTATAATTTTTATTCTAAGTGTATGATAATTTATTTTAAATTATTAATTAATTTAATATTTTAAATGTATTTTAATTTTAAGTTTAAAACAATTGTGATTTATTACATATAAAATAATATAACACAAAATTAAGTACCTATGTAGTATATAATAAGTTAATAAATCTTGAAATGTAAGATTCTTATATTTAAAATAGTAGTGCACATTTATTGCAAAAATGTAACTGAAAAGTAACAACTCGTTACTTTTTAGAGTCAGTAACTTGCTTAGAACATATATACTGGAAGGGGCATAGCTGACTTGCCGTTGTCCTCAACATCTATCTATCCTTGTCTGTACATTTTATTGCAATACGCATGCGTCGATTATGTTGATGTGTGTGATGACAAACTAGACAAGCTTATCTATGACAAGCCTTCTAATATAATCAAGTCTAAAGAAATAATCATAAAAAGGATACAAAACTAATACTATTTAAACATCAATAAAATTTTTAAATATTTTTTTATTATTTATTATAATAATTTTTATTGTACTAGTTACTATATATACAAAATATAATTAAAATAAGATAACAAACTTTAGAAGAGCGAGAATATTACATAATAATAAATATTACTTTTTTATTTTTCATTAATAATATATATTTTATATCAGTAACAGTGGGTTTGACGGACATATGTTGATGTCAAATTTTTTTTCATGTTTGGTCTTGCTCCTCAAAGTTTGTTATCTTATTTTAGTTTATCCTGTACATCCTGTATATAATTATTGTTCATTACAGTATTTGTTTTTGGTTATGTGCATCATTATTTTTATTTTATTTCGCAAGACTATTATTACATATTACTACATATTATTATATATAATTTATAATATATTGCAATTATATTATAATATAACTTAAAGAATAAATTGTTATAATCAAATTTTCAAATGCCTTCCACCTATTTTAAATTTTTCTACTTTCAACTTAAGCGGTTATTCATTCGCGCAAGCGCATTAACCGATTTCGTACAGACAAGGATAGATAGATGTAGGGGACACTTTTGTTATGTATATTTAGATAGGCTATGTCCCTTCCAGTATATATGTTCTAAGGTAACTTGTAACTGTAACTAGTTCTTTTTCAGTGAAAAAAACTGTAACTTTAACTAGATACTTTTACAAAATAACTTTCCCAACCCTGAAATCATTAATGCATGTCCAAAGAATATCCTATAAAGAATATTCTATAAACCTGCCCAGAATATGTTAAAATCAGCAGTAAAAATATATAACATAACTGTTCACATCAGAGCTCGGAATTAGTTGCACATCTCAGGCCGATTCCCGAGACGACGCCTTCTGTTCCCCCACTATCGCCCAGCCGCTAGCGACCAACCCAGCAAGAAATGACCTATCCCAGTAAACCATTTGATATCCTACCCAGTAAGCAAGAAATCATTGATATAACGTTATTTTAACGATATTTAGTAATATGTAACATTGTTAAATATGTAGGTTTTAACGTTCTAATCGACGTCATTATAAACAAACTTTGACACTGATTTTAAAGTTTTAATAACGTTGAAATGGGAGTGTCTTAATATTACGAATAATGTTGTGCAAATATTTATTATAAATTTAATATAATGTTTTTCATATAACATTAAATAAATGATTAGATTTAAACTTACTTTTAACCTTATTTTATCATTATATCAACATTGACACAATATTAATATTTTATTATTTATTTTATATTCTTAGTAAATACAAAGTAACATAACATCAATGTTATAATTTTCCACTCAATAAAGTGCAGCAAGGTATGTTATATTGCAGTTAAATGTTAAACAATTCAACAATGTAACTGCGATGTTATATATACCTTGGTGTACATTATTGAGTGAGAAATTATAACATTGATGTTATGTTACTGTGTGTTTACTAGAAATATTAAATAAATAATAAAATATTAATATGGCGCCAATGTTGATATAATGATAAAATAATTATTTAATTTTTATTATAATCAATAAATTATAAATTATTTTAAAAAGTTACTAAAATGTTTCAATATATATTTTTTATATGTAAGGATGCAGAAAAAATCTTGGTACATTACCCGATGAGAATTATTTTATGGTCATCTTGCTAGGAAAACGAAACAAATTATTGTCAGGCAGTATATACAGGGTGTCTGGCAATAATTGCTCCACCGGTCATATACAGGTAGAGGAGGTCAAATCGAGTAGAAAAGTCCTTTACCATTTTTTAATTTTCATAATAAGTACTGAGTAATTAACGAAAAAAGATCGGCGAATCCGCGCGAGTAAAGCGCGCGGGTGAGAAGGACGTCCCACTGCTACGCGATCACTAGGACACAAGGATCTAGCGTTACGCGCCGCTCGTATGTTGCCATTGTCATTTGTAGAGCGCTCCTCCCAACGCTTCATCGCGCGCCTAGTGATCGCATAGCAGTGGGATGTCCTTCTCGCTGCGCGCGCTTTACTTGCACGGATTCACCAATCTTTTTTCGTTGATTACTTGAGTACATATTACAAAAATCAAAAAATGGTAAAGGACTTTTCTACTCGATTTGACCTCCTCTACCTGTATATGACCGGTGGGCGTGTGCCAGACACCCTGTATACAGGGTAGTCCCGCGAGACTTGTCCTACCGGGAACAGGGAGGTAGATGGGATCGAAATAAATATAAAAGTTCTTTACCGTTTTACGATATTCGCAATAATAAACAAGATATTAATTTTAACATTTGGACTAATGAGAGCGCGTCGAGAAAAACGCTCCAGCCGCTCGAGGTCTAGCCCGGCTTAGTCTATCATACATTGGCTGCGGGCAGCGCGTTGGAGAGGCAAGAGGGGAAACGCGTCGTGGCTCGGCGCCCGGCTTACGTCTCGCCGTCTCGCCCGTCTAGGCTGGGCTAGACCTCGAGCGGCTGGAGCGCTTCTCTCGACGCGCTCTCATTAGTCCAAATGTAAAAATTAATATCTCGTTTATTAATGCGAATATCGTAAAACGGTAAAGGACTTTTATATTTATTTCAATCCCATCTACCTCCCTGTTCCCGGTGGAACAAGTCTCGCGGGAGACCGTGTATATACAGGGTGTCCGATAATTGCTGAATCACCTCTCAGGTGTAGGTAGAGCGGTTTAAACCAAATAAAAAAGTTCTTTATTATTTTGCGATTTTCGCAATAATTAATAAGGAATTAATTCAATAATATCGGCCAATTCGCGCGAGTTTAAAAGCGCGGCAAGAAGAGACCCGTGGTGATACAGCCCACTGTTATTTGGTTACTAGGCGTACGATAAATGGTTGGGAGGAGCGCTCTATAAATGACAACGGCACATACGAGCGGTGTGTAACGCTAGATCCTTGCGTCCTAGCGACCACGTAACAACGGGCTGTCTCTTCTCGCCGCGCGTTTCGACTCGCGCAAATTGGCCGATCTTCTTTAATTAATTTCTCATTAATTATTGCGAAAATCGCAAAACGATAGAGGACTTTTCTACTCGGTTTAACCCGCTCTATCTGCACCCGAAAGGTGATTAAGCAATTATCGGACAACCTGTATAAATATTATTATATCTATTTTTTAAAATGTTTTATATAAAGGCAATATATATACAGATGTATTTTGTACACAATCCTTATATAAATAGTAAATAGCTTTAATTGCAATATTTAATAATTAAATAAATTTTTTTTTTGGAATACAAGAAACTAGTTTTAGGGAAACTAAATAAGGTTTTATATAAACTCAATAGCATTAAAAATAGAATGGACATGCTAGAAGACAAAATGCAATGTTCTAATTATTCTAGCCAAGAAGAAATTCTTATACAACTGCTTATAACAACATTTGAAAAGTTAACATTTTTTAAAGAACAATTAAAAAAAGTTAATTTTAAAGACAAAGCTGTATTTTAAAAATATTTTTTTATTTTATTGAATACTTTTAACGTGTTCAAAATTAAAATAATAACATATTATATTTAATATTTATTTAATCTAATGGTTTATTGATAGTTCAGAGAGAGAGAGAGAGAGAGAGAGAGAGAGAGAGAGGGAGGGAGAGAGAGAGAGAGAGAGAGAGAGAGAGGGAGAGAGAGAGAGAGAGAGAGAGAGAGAGAGAGAGAGAGAGAGAGAGAGAGAGAGAGAGAGAGAGAGAGAGAGAGAGAGAGAGAGAGAGAGAGAGAGAGAGAGAGAGAGAGAGAGAGAGAGAGAGAGAGAGAGAGAGAGAGAGAGAGAGAGAGTGAATCAATATAAACATAAAACAATATTTTTTAATAATATTCAAAATCTTTTCTATTTTTTGTCAGATTAATACGTTTAAACTTGTGGGTGGAAATACGGCGCACATAATGATACGCAACATCTTAAGAAGAGCCATGACAAATAATTTTGCACAACATTTTAGCTGGGCTGGAAAAAAAGCTAAGAGAAGCTTTCAACATTTTGGTCTTTCAAGAATAATTATACGTCAATTTCACACACACACACACAACACACACACACACACACACACACACACAATATAGAATGTCTGACAACATCAATACATACGCTTATGTGAAATAAAACTCATTACACTAAATGAAAAAGTTCTTTACCATTTTGTAAACTATGTGAAATTTTTAGATAATAAAAGAAGATAGATTAATCAAATGCATGTGATAATGTGGTGGGACAACTTTTGTAGGCATGTTTTCATTAAATGGCTTCGACTTATCGATTGTTTCTTAGCTACGACAACTGATAGAGATATGTGATTCAGCTTTACACGTCGCTACCGTTCGTATATTTCACCTTTTGTTCACCAGCTGATATTCACTGTTGCAAACAGACAGCCGATAAGTTGAAGTTATTTTTTCAATGAGACTGTATCTATACAGCTTATTCCATCATTTTACGCGCACTTATTCGCCAATTTTTTTTCAATTAATATTTCAAAATTTTATGTGATTTTGCAAAATGTTACATTTTTATTCAGTTTGATGAGTTTTACATGCACACGAGGGGACGTACGGATACTGTCGAACCCTGTGTGTATATGAATTATATATTGTAATGTTTATAATAACTTTTTATGTTATAGAAGCTGTTCGTAGGACACACAAGCATGTAAGTGATGCCGAAATTGCAGAAACCATTTCCAAGTGGCTTGCCCAAACTCCTGTTAGGATTGAGAGAACAAAGTATGTACTTATAGGACTATGTACTTATAGGAGGATTTATTTTATGTATAATTTTATGTACATTACCGCTCATTAATTTCAATACACCTCAGATTTGTTGATTTCTCTGTAAAGAATGAACGTGATACGTATATTTTGCACAGAAATGAGTCCACCTGCTATTAAAAACACTTTCAGCACTCACATGCATCGTATTTAAACATTATTTATATAAAAAATTTTGAAAACTGTAGTTTTCGAAGAAACGAAATTAACAGCCGGATAATGTCAGATCCCTGGAAATAAACAAAATACGTGCGCAAGGTTACGAGGTTCTCGTAGTGATCAGATACACGCCCAATGCTGTTTTGAAACCCATTTATCAACACATACACAGTGAAAGAGCTCCGGTGTTCGCCTTGTACTGTGATACTGTGAAAACTTGTGAAAATGTGTAAAGTGGTCTTGTAAATGGCTCCCAAGAAGGAGTTATCAATCGAAAAGCGATCTGCCATAGTCGCTTTGAGAAATGCAGGACATAGTTTGCGTGAAATTGCTCGCCTAGAGAAGGTTTCTCTTGGTGGTGTGCAGTGTACCCTCAAGAGATTTGGATGGTGTATTGAAATTAATGAGCGGTAGTGTATATTTGTATGCTGTATGTATATTTTTATGTAATTATATGAATTTTAACTTTTATTTTATTTTTACAGACATTTAACAAAAGAAAATAATAATCAAGATTTTATTAGTATATAAAAATAAATTATTAGTGGCAACAAAAGGTGGAATATATGAATGGCAGCAACGCGTAAAGTTTAACTGCATATCTGTATTTGATTGATTACTAAGAAATAATCGATCGAAGCCAGGGAAAATATGCCTACGAAGATTGTCCATATTACATGCACTAATTAATCTATCTTCTCAAAATTTCACTTAATAGCGTACAAAATAAGACTAGATATAAGACTTTATTAATGAAAAATAATAATATAACGAACAAGATTATTTACTTTAAAAAAAATGCAATATTAAAAAAATTTTTATTTTTTTAATATAAAAGAAAATATACTTTTATTTCAATGTTAACATGTTATGCAATGTTATGTGTATTTTATTTATGTTAACATAAATACAAATAAAAACATTTAATTAAAATGTATTGTCATAGCAATTTTACATTTATATATTAAAAAATATAAAGACAATATTTTTATATGCAACATTATTTTCCAGGGAGAACAACAGGACATGTAATAGACATCTATAAACGTCTATTAGATGTCTATTAGACGTTTCTTCGACCTAATGTTCTCCCTGGGGAATAATGTTGCATATAAAAATATTGTCTCTATGGTGTTCTCCCTGGGTCTAAGATTGCAATAACAATGCATTATTGCAAATTCATTACATTGCAATATTACCGTAATATTTCGTTGCAATCTTCCTAAAGGCGGACATTTTAACGTTGCTGCAATCCCACAGCAATGATGCAACAACATTTTGCAGTGAATTTGCAACATTGCGATGAAAGATTGATGCAATGTGTATGCAATCTTTGTGTGCTGTATGGGCCTTAATTGATCAATTGTAATTTTTAGTCTAAATCAAGGTGAAATCTGCATTGCCATTTCGAAGACTACTTCGATGTAGCCATAAAAATGAAATGCTACAACCATATGAATAATTCATGGATAAAATTGCATCCACGTAGTCCACGTAAATTTAGAGATTTGACATGGATGTGATATAACTGCTTTATCGGGACATATATAATACGCCCGTCCTGAACAGTTAACCACAAATGTCACCTTGTGGAATATAAAAAGAATTAAAAATTAAAATTTCACAAAATTAGAAATTTAAATTTAAACGTCATAAAATAAGCTATGCAACACGTATCTATTTTTTGAATTCTTTATGATCTGCTAAAATAATTACAAAAAATTGTCTAAAAGTGCTCTTTTCTGAGTTCTTTAACAGTAAATCAAAAAGAGATCACTATGAACTTTTATTTCTAACACAAAATAGTTCTTCATAATCAGCTCATTTTGCTGCATGATGACCCAGACAGCATGATGACCTCATATAATACTCCTAAAGAGTTCCAAAAATTTTTCTGAGTTGATAAATTTAGATCAGAAGGTGGTTAGAACGTGCTCATAATGTACTCGGATGCGTCGACTTCTGAGCGTCATTTTGATTTCATCATAAAGAGTTTTTTATGCATATAACCTAGTAAACGAGAAATTATTGAAAGTTCAGAAATAGGATTGAAAATTACTGAGAAGAATTTATTTACGATGATGCTGAATTTTATTTAATTTTTCTCAATAATTTCTCGTTTACTGGGAACAAATATACCTCAAAAAATTACATGTAACAAATTGCGTCAGAGATCGTTGTACCAGGAACAATTTCACACACTGCGTGTTTTTTATGCACTGCGAACTGCGAGACTTGGAAAGTACTTTGTGGGTAAATATAAATAACAAAGAGAATAATCGACGAAGAATATATGGATGACCAACAAGAATCCAGCCGAGTCAGGTTGGGTGATGCGTGTTTTTTGTTTTCACGCATCATATTATATGATGTCAAAATGAGCTGATTATGAAGAACTATTTTGTGTTAGAAATAAAAGTTCATAGTGATCTCTTTTTGATTTACTGTTAAAGAACTCAGAAAAGAGCACTTTTAGACAATTTTTTGTAATTATTTTAGCAGATCATAAAGAATTCAAAAAAGAGAATACTTTTTGAACTCTTTCTGGAGATCCTGCTGTCTCGGCGGCTATTTATAACATGAATATAAATTTGTAATAAGACAAATATAAAAAAGATAACATATACTCGCCAAATAACACAAACACATTCTATAAACATTTTATACAATGCATGTGTTATTTGGCATTCTAAACGTCATCTATGTACATCTTCAGTACCCAGTGAGCATTATTAAGAGGAAGAGCTCTTTAAGAGGACTTTTTGAAGACCTCATTAACATCTCTTAAAAATGATATCAATAAGTTATCTTTTTATAAGACGTCTTTCAAAAAAGCCCTTTATGATGTCCACTTATAGATGTCTCTAGTAAGTGAGCTCTTGAACCGATAACAACCGGTAGTTCGATACGGTCGTCAAGGATAATAAACAATAATAAACGCTCGCGTTGTGCGCGCCAAGTGACATAGCCCAAGTAAAACGTAAAATAACCTAAACTTGGAGGAATTGTTATTTAGGAACACCTAATAAAACCAATCAACAAAAGATTGAAAAAAATATCACAAGAAAAGAAGAATCTCATAATGAATTATGTTGTAGTAAGTGTATAAAAATAAATTTTTAATAATTCATATTTCAATAAATATGATTTAACTATAGTTATATATAAGGTAAAGTAATAATTATTGGTTTCTCGAATATCTTCTATATCATGTAACTTCTGTTAAACAAATTTTTCTCCTACTCTAATACTTCCGAAAATATCCAAGGTGGCAATAGTTATTGCCTCTTCCTATATATTAATTAATTATATACATATGTACACACACACACACACACACACACACACACTATTGTTTTTCTTAAATAGGAGCTTGTCAGAATGACATTAAAAAAATTACACGATTATTGGTTACAATCTAACAATTATTGTTAGATATACATCCACATTCTTCACAAGAGAACACAATAAATTTGAATTTACCGATTGGAACGCCTGAGGTACTAGAAGAATTTAATAAATTGATAACACAAGACTCCGTATCTTTATCACAATATGTAAATACTCTTTGTCAATTAAATTAAAAAAATAAAAATA
>NW_027124985.1:352533-381388 GCF_040581485.1 Linepithema humile
ATGTAAATAAATATGAGATCTTTTCAAATTTCAGAAAATACATTCTGCCGATTTTTATTATTCTGGGTCTTTTAGGAAACTGTTTGTCCGCCATCGTGCTCTTCCGTAAAAAGATGCGTTCTTTATCGTGCAGCATCTACTTGGGCATGCTAGCAATAAACGTCTATTCGACGATATCACTCATAACATGGCTCGACTTAATGCAAATAGGATTTTTTTGCAGAGAACTAATCCACGTGCTTGCGTAATGTTCAAAAATAAGAAAGAACAGAAATATCATGAAGATGGATAATTATGAGTAAGAGTATGATTAATACCGAACTATGCAGTTATAATAAAGTAAGACTATAATTGAAATTCTATACTATGTTCTATATTAAACGGCATTCTATACTACAAAAAAATCGATAAAATTAAATATTAGATGCAAAAATTTCCTGATAAATATCAAAAATTTACTAAATACATACCCAGTAAACACAAAGTAACAGTAACACAACATTAATGTTATTATTTCCCACTTAACAATATAATTGTTACGTACAAGGTATGTTATATTGCAGTTACATTGTTGAGTGGGAAATTATAACAATGACGTTATGTTACTGTTAGCTTGTGTTTACTGGATATATGTATATTGCAAATGTACATAATTTTATAAATCTTATACTATTTACTTTATATATTTCCATTATTTAAAAACACATACAATAGTAAGGCTTCATATGATAACAATCAAGAAATATAATAGAAGAGCATTAAGAGCCGTCGCAGGATGTTAGTGCTAAATTTTTAATTTTTCTTAAAAAAATTAATAAATTAGTCCACAAGAGACAGTTAAATTGTACACCGATCTCAGATCGAGATACCTAAAGTGTACAAAATTTTAAGTACATTGTTCTCATATATCGAGAAACTTAATGTACATATAGGGATTATTGGAAAGAAAGGAAGAGAGAGAAAAAATATCAGGGCGCGAGTGGCTAAGCCGAGAATTTCCATTATTCATTATGTAATTTTCTTTCCTTTGTGTAAATTTACTGAATTTTTGACAGTGTGCATACTTATATTACATTAATAAAAAATTCTTTTGCTATGTTTGTCATATGACTTTTATAATTAAATGAATAAAAGAAAAAGTTAATCAATTTTTTGTCAATTTGATAATACTTTGCATTTTGTTACAGCTTGCAAATTTTCGTCCAACCGCACTTTGAGCAGAACAATGTATTTGTTAACAACGTATAATTGAAAGCTTTTCAAGAGAACCTAACACTTCTGATATACACGAGAATACATTATAACTGCATAAAAATATAGTGAGCTGCGAATAACTAAATAAGATACTTATACGTATTATTGTATTAAAAGTATATCGTATTAAAAATAAATTAAAAATAACAATAAAAAAATCTATGATGCACATATATGTAAGTAATATATACAATATTTGAGCGCACCATAAAGAAATCGAGAGTTTTATGTTTATTGTTTCTGTAACTGAAAGTGGGCCTATGTAATTTAGGAGAAGTGTGCATTTAACTATTTGAAATAGGTGAATTGTCACATGATTAATTGTAATGCAAAGACAATTTGTTCATCAAAGTTACGTAAATAAAGCCGTAATTACGTCAATTCTTTTATTACAAGAATATTTTCTAAAAAAAAAAAAAACGTACTAAAAAACGTATTGCGTATTACTTAGATGTAATTGTATCACACAGATCTATACAAATTAACGTATTAATGTATAAGTACATATTTGATAATTTTATTTTTTACGCATGAGCATTTTAATTTTTCTATATAATAAACATTTTTAAACATATCTTGTAATTTTTATTTGTTACATGTACATATTGCTTTCTTTTAAGTGAGCATTTTTGATCGATATACTTAGATTAATAATATAAATTAAATTTGTCTTTGGTGTCAAAAATAGTTGTCAAAACAAGAGAGTAATCATCAACCTAGGATGCATTTGTTACCCCGGTCACATTTTTCCAATTAAATTTGTTAAAATAAATATCAGTATCGAAATTTTCTTAAAGTAGTAACACGATAATTTCGCATATAAGCACATAAATTAATTTTACTAAAAATATAAAATTAATTATGTATTGTTATCGTCGTGTACGTCCTTGTGCCGTGTAGGTCCTTGGTACTCGTAATAATCACGTAGACAATATTTCTGTGTATCTCTTGCAGTGTCCTGCGACCGTGTTCCAACACGCAATTCCGGGCCCTTCCCGCCTAACCCCGGCGGTCCCTACTGACTCATATCTTGCGCATAGATGGCGCTGGGAACACGTTCACACAACACCCTTTCCCTTTTATTGAGTTACTTATTTTTTTTTCTTACAGAACTTTGGCGCCATACAAAATCTTTATATTTCGTATTCGGTTTAATTTCTCGCTTTGATCCCTGGTTTCTGGGTGGTTCCTGCTCTGGAACTACACCATTCGCTTCGCCCTGATCGTTTACATCATGTTTCGCTTCGATTACATTTTGTTCCGCGTTTTCTACCTGTTCTACTTCTGTCTGCTCATCATTCTCATCATTCGCCACTTCTCTCTCTTCTTCTACGTAAACTGGTCCCTCGTCATCTACTACTATTGTCGCGTCAAAGTCTTCTGTATCTTTATATGGAGCGTATATTAGATGCCATCGATTTCTACGTAGTATTCTACCATTTTCTGTTTTAATTATATATGAATTCGGATTCTCATCTATCTCATCTACTTTTCCATAAACTTGCTTATCTGTAATCCATACTTTAGCTCCTATTGCTAATTGTGACAATTTCTTTACGCGATGTCTTTTGTTGTAATTATTCTCCTGCTTGTCTTTATTTGCTTTTTCAAATTTTGTGAGCTTTTTATGTTTTATAAATGTCCCTAATTTAGCTGGTAACATAGGCACAAGTGATCGAATTTTCCTTGAAAACATTAACTCAGCAGGGGAATAACCACAATGTAGAGGCGTCGATCTATATGATAATAACCCTTTGCTAACGTCTGTACATTTTTTTAGAATCATTTTAGCAACTTTTACTGCTGATTCGACTTCGCCGTTACTTTGTGAATATTTAGGTGAACTTGTTATATGTTTGAAGTCGAAGTCTCTAGCAAATTGTTTGAATTCGGCCGAAAATTGCGTACCTGGATCAGTTCTTACTATTTCTGGAATTCCAAATCTTGCGAAAACTTTCTTACATTTCCTGATGACCATTTTTTCGGTTAATGATTTTAAAGATAAAATTTCAAAATATCGTGAATAATAATCCGTTACAATCAAATACCATTTGTTTTGAATCTTAAATAAATCCATCGCAATTTTCTGCCACGGTCTCTCGGGAAAGTTTTCTTTTACGAACGGTTCTTTAATATTTCTTCTTTGCTCTATACAGTTTGGGCAGTTTTCTACCAATGTCTTCAATTGGCTACTAATACCTGGCCACCACACTGATTGTTTCGCCATTTCGCGACATCTATTTATGCCCAAATGACCTGAATGTATCTTAGACAATATCTCTACCTGCAGACTCGAAGGTATTATTAACCGTGCATTATACAATAATAAATCATTACAGAACGAAATATTTTCTTTGAGGCTATAATACGGTAACAAACCATCTTCCAACCTATTTTTATCTGGCCACTTTTCCAGACAATAATTCTTTAATTTAGAGCAAATAAAATCTTTTCTTTGTTCGTCTTTTATTTTCTCTAACATATTTTGTGTAGTTGGAAAGTTATCAACTACAAAATTTATATATCCCTCAATTTCTTGCGGTAACTCATCACTGTAATATGATTCTCTACTAATCGGACTTCTTGACAGACAGTCCGCCAACACCAGTTGCTTACCTGGCACGTAAACTATTTTGTAATTGTATCGCATTAATCTTAATCTGATTCTTTGCAAACGCGGCGTTAAATCATCAAGCGATTTGCTCTGTAAAATTTGAATCAGTGGCTTCCCAAATGAACAAAAAGATATCTTTTAGATCCCTAAAAGATATCTTGCTATGTCTTGAGATGTCTTACATTTTTAACGAAAAGATATCTTTTAGGAATCTAAAAGATATCTTATGCAACAGTTTAAGATATCTTTCAGATATCTAGAGTTGTCTTTTAGATATCTTGCAGATTCTAAAAGATGTCTCGAAGACATCTTACAGATCTCTTTTCGATATCTTTTAAATATCTTTTAGATATCTTTTATATGTCTTTTTAGATGTCTTGAATATATCTTTTAGATATCTTTTTGAGAGATCTTAAAATCTATATTGGAAAAATGGATAGAAACATAGCACGACAATGTTAAGTATATTAATTATAAGTGCAAATTGCTCTAAACTGCAACTTTTAATTAATATACTTAACATTGTCATATTATGTTTCTCTGATAGAGAAACTTGAAAACAATTTTTTCACTTGATATTTTATTAACACAGTATATTTTATTAATAGCAAATATACATATATGAAAGATGACGCCAAATGTATTTCAATCGAGAATATTGATGAAGCAGTCCTCTATTGTTGTTTTTTCATTCTATATCTCATCTTATCACCAGCATGTTGTAACCAGCTCTTGATATGTTTTACAATGGATGTAACGGTGCAGTCAGGTCCTTTGCCTTTTGTAAAACTTACAGCCGCTGCAAATATATACATATTTATATTAGTAGATAAATATGGTTGAACAACATGAAATATGGGGTTGAGGAAGATTTCTATTTATATAAATAAAAATATTACTATTCTAAAAAATAGCTAGCAAGTTGTACTTCTATATAATTTTTATACATTATAAATGTCAATGAGTATTTTCATACGTGCATTCACAAAGAATATAAAATAAAAAATAACAATGTTAAAACCAAGACTCATGTAATTTTAAACAAATGAAGAGGAAAAAAGAGAATCTTGAGCCAAAGAATTTTTAGTTATTATTCTTTTAAAAATTTATTTAATATTCCAGTTTCGATTAAAATTTAACCATCAGTACATCTTAAGCAATATTAAATCCATTATTTATTATATATATAATTATTTGTAAAAGCCGTAAATAATACATTGTCATTTAACAATTGGAATAATTAAAAGATTGTTTTGTAAAAAATATGTATGAAATCATAAAATAATCACAACACAATGAGTACTAATTAATTAAATAAATGAAAGTATTTTAAAGATTTGATATGTTGCATTACGTGGCTCTTACAAATATTATATATATATAATAAATAATGGATTGAATCTTGCTTAAGATGTACTGAAAATGGTTAAATTTTAACCAAAACCTATACGAAATGTTACTCGAATATTACATAAATTTTTAAAAGAATAACAACTAAAAATTCTTGGGCTCAAGATTCCCTCTTTTCCTCTTCATTTGTTTAAAAAATAACATTTGCAAAAATTTGAAAGCTCATATAGATAATTTCTTACTGTATGCAAAAGTATGTACCACTTACCAACTATGATGTTTGCAAAAGTAGAATTTTCTATTGCAATCGTATTTTTTGCACCGGTCCAAGATAGCTTATGACCAAGGTCAAATGATATACAGTTTGTTAGAATATTGGAAACCATTTTTTGTATGGAGTCACCACCAATACATTTAATTCTTTTGTCCTACAAAAAATATTGTCTGTAAGTGCTATTATTAAAACATTATTTACAAGTATTCTTGACTCTTTGATATTTATCATTTCTAAATTAATCCATTGATTGATTTATATGAATAATGTGATACTTACAAAACATTTACGAAATGCTTCATTATTTTTCAATGTTTCATTGAATTCTAGGTATTGTTCAATTGATGTCAAAGGAAATTGAGGCATCAAATCCATAGTAACTTCATCAATTCCTTCGTTTGCTGGAAATTTATCTCTTAAAATAGCAAGTATTGCACTCAGTTTGGAACTATTTTTAGCTGCTTCTTGTTTTATCTCTTTTCTTAATTGTTCAAAGCCTTCATATAAAATATTTAGCTTTTCACTTAAAGAATCTGAAACAAAAAAACTATTAATATTTTACTATTCAAAATTTAATATAATCATTATCAGAAGAGATGCAAATTTTTGCAATGTTATAAATAATTTTAAAATACAATAATAATACTATAATATAATAATAATACTATAATTTATAATGCTATAATGGTACAATATACAATACAATAAAAATATTTTTCAAAGAAAATAAAAATATTATATATAAAAGATTATAATACTACAATGTACTAAAACGTACAACTTGTGTATATTATTTGCAGTGTTTAAGAGAACAATGATACAATAAAATATACAATTGATATATATTATTTGCAGTTCTTGTTTCAATTTCTTGAACTGTTTCAGAAAATAATGCTACTTACTCAGAGATGCATGTATTTCTTCATTCATATTCACTGTCACTATTGGAAGATTCACTTCTGCATCTGTAACAAATAACAATAATCATACTTTATTTAATTTCTTTATTAATTACTGACTTGTATTATACTATATTATTCCATAAAAAGTTACCGATAGTTTCGTCTTCAGCTTCTTTATCATCATTGTCAATTTCTATATTATAATTAGAATTTTCCTCGTTACTACCGATTTCTCGATAACAGTCAGCAATATCATCATTTATTTCCATTTCTTCACTTTCATTCTCTTCGTGGAAAACTTGAAGCGAAAATAGATGGTCCTTCAAAGATGAAGGAACATCAGAAATGATTGGCTTGTCTTTGTTAACACTTGAGGTTTTATCACATATGAGGTCCTGAGTAATTCAAAATAAAAATCTATTTATATATATATATCTAAATATATAATGTATACATATTTTGTAATATATATATAATTATTTTTTATTTATTATTCATTATTTCTCTACGTATCAATGTAAAGAATTATTAATCCATATTATTCATTATTATTTTTAGGACTTCCGTTTCCGGTGCGTAGTGAGAAAGATACGTGGTTCGGTAGTGAGAGAAAATTAAGTGAGAAAAGGGTATAGAGATAAGGAGGGAAGGTGAGAGTGGAGGGGGTGTGAGTGGAGGTGCATGTGAAGGGGAGAGAAAGTGGAGAGGCAGGGATAGAAAGAATAAGGGCAAGGAGAGAGGAAGGAAAATAGACAGGTGATATAAGAAGGTGAAAGGCGCGGAACATAGGGAAGGTAGAGAGGTAAGCGAGTGGCTCGAGTCGGTCAGGGAGAAGGTAGGAGATAGATTGGAAAGCGAGAGTGCGGGAGAGTAACTAGGGAGAGGCAGGTAGAGAGAGTGCGCAAGCGTGACAGGGAGAAGATGAGTGTGAGAGGAGCAAGGGGGAAAATAATGATGAGGGATAGGAGTGTGAGTGTAGATGAGATGTGGAAAAGGAGGAGAGAAGAAGGAGGGGAGGGGGAGGAGGAAGTGTTCAGGACATGTAAAAAAACAATGAGGTCGCCGGAGAGAGGGAAAGGAGAAGGGGAGGGGATTGAAAATTTGATAAGAGGATTAATGGAGGAGGTAAAAGAGATGAAAATAAATGGAGAAAAGGCGAACAAAGAGTTGAAGGAAAAAATAACGGAGAAAATAATAGAAGAAGGAAGGAGGCAAGAGCAGGCGTTGAGGAAGGAGGTGGAGGATTTAAAGAGAGAGTTGAGGGAAATGAGGGAGAGGGAGGAAAGTTGGAGGAAGGAAGGAGAGAGGTGGGAAGAAGGACTTAAAAAGGTGGAAGGAAGGGTAGGAAACATGGAAAAGAGATGGGAGGAGAAAGAAGGAGAAAAGAAGAGAAAGGTGGGGGAGGAAGGGAAGGTGGAAAGTAGAGTAAGGGAATTGGAGAGAAAGTTGGAGAGGAGGGAAAGGGAAGAGAGGAAGAAGAATGTAATAGTTAAGGAGTTAAAAGTGGGAGAAGGGGGGAGGAGAGAGGCGGTGGAGAGATTAATGGCGGAGATTGGAGCAAAGGTGGAGATAGAGGAAATGAAGGGGTTAGGAAGGAATATAGAAAGGGGAACGGAGACGCTGTGGGTGAAGTTAAAAAAAGAAGAGCAGAAGAGGGAGGTGATGAGAAGGAAGAGGGAGTTAAGGGGGAGAAAAGAAATAATTAGGGAAGACTTGACATGGAGGGAGAGGAGAATGGAGTGGAAATTGGAAGAAATAGCGAAAGAGGAAAGAAGAAAGGGAAAAAGAGTATGGAGAGTGTACGGGAAGGTAAGAATAGAAGAGGAATGGTGGATATGGGATGAGGAGAATGAAGTATTGAGAAATGGGAAAGGAACGGCGAGGGAGGAGGGAAGGAAAAAAGAGGAGGGGAGAATTGGAGAAGGGAGAGATTGACAAGAAAGTGGAGGAAGGGAAAGAGAGGGAGGGGAAGGTAGAGAGAAGGAGAGAGAATGGAGGATATTATTTTGGAATGTGGCGGGAATGGGAAACAAGGATAAAGAATTTTGGAATTATCTGAAGAGCTGGGATGTGATGGTATTATCAGAAACGTGGGTGGGGGAAAAGGGATGGGAGAAGATAAAGAGGTGGTTACCGAGAGGATTTATATGGGGGATGCAGGAAGCAAAGAAAGTAAATAAGAAAGGAAGAGCTATGGGGGGAATGATTATGGGGATAAGGAAGGATATATTGGAGAATGGGACGGGAATTGAGAAGGAGAAAGAGGGGATAATGGTGGGGAATATAAAAATAGGGGAGAAGAGATGGAAGATAATAGGAGTATACGTTAGGAGGGAAGGGATAGATAGGACATTGGAGGAGTTGGAGGGATGGATGGAGAAGGAGGAGGAGGAGGAGGGAATATTGATGGGAGGGGATTTTAATGCGAGAACGGGGAGAGAAGGTGGGGGAATAGAGGGAAGTGTGGAGAGGGGAGAGGAGGATGGATGGAGGATGTCGAGAGATAAGAAGGTGGATAAAGAGGGAAAAAAATTGTTAAGATGTATAAGGGAGAAAGGGTGGGAAATTTTTAATGGAGGGGTAAAGGGGGATGAAGGAGGAGAATATACATTCACGGGAGGGAAGGGAAATACGGTAATTGATTACATATTGGGCAGTAGTAGGACTAAGGAAAGGGTGAGAGAAATGAGAATAGGGAGCAGGGTAGAGTCGGATCATCAGCCGATTGAGATAAAGATAAAAGGGAAGGTAAAGTGGAGAAAGGTAGGCAAAAGAGGGGAGAAGGCATGGAGAGGGAAATGGGATGAGGAAGGGAGAAAGAGATTCAAAGAGAGATTAGCAAGTTTGGAGGTAGGAGATGGAGAAATTGAGGAGGTATGGAGAAAAGGAGAGGAGAGGATAAGAGGGGTATTGGGAGAAATGGGGAGGGAAGATAGAGAAAGGGGGAATGAGGAGAGAAGAGGGTGGTGGGATGAAGAATGTAAGGAAGTGAAAAGAGAGTTAAGAAGGGAGATGAGGAGGTGGAGGAGAGAGGGAGGGGAGGGGAAGAGATATAGAGAAAAGAAAAGGGACTACAAAGAATTGTGTGAGGAGAAGAAGAGAGAGGAGAATAAGAGGTGGGAGAGAAGAGCGATGGAGGCAAAAAAAGAGGGGGATGTATGGGAGATAATAAATAGAGAGAGAAAGAGAAGGAAGGGAGTGAATGAGGAGATAGAAATGGAGGAATGGGAAGAATATTTCAAAGATATGTTGGGAGGAGTGGAAAACAGGGTGAAAGGAAGAGGTAGGAAGAGGGAAGAAACAGAGGAGGGAGGAGGAGAAGAGTTGAGTAGAGGGGAGGTGAAAAGGGCGATAAGAAATCTGAAGGAGAAAAAGGCAGTAGGAAAAGACGGAATACCAGGAGAGGTGTGGAAATATGGAGGTGTGGAGGTGGAGGAGTGGCTATGGGGTGTATGCAGGAGAGTATGGAAAGGGGAAGGATGGCCGGAGGTGTGGAGAGAAGGAGAAGTAATTCCGATAATTAAGAAAGGGGAGGGAGGGAAGGTAGAGGATTATAGGGGAGTAACGTTAATGCCGACAGCATATAAAGTATATATGATGATATTGGCGGAAAGGTTAAAGGAGGAAATGAGAGAAAAGGAAAGTTTATCACCGAATCAAGCGGGTTTTAGGAAGGGAATGGGAACGATAGATAATATATATGTACTGAATTATTTGATAAATAGGCAGCTGGAAAGGAAAGGAGGGAAAATGGTAGCATTGTTTGTGGATTTGAAAGCGGCATTTGATATGGTAGATAGGGAAGTATTGAGAGGAGATATGGAAAAAAGAAGGATTGAAAAGGGGATTATAGAGAGAAGTATGGAAAGTATGGAAGAAACTAAAAGCAGAGTAAGAGTAGGAGAGAGGACAGGGGAATGTTTTTGGACGACGAGAGGGGTGAGGCAGGGGTGCCCGCTAAGTCCCTTGTTATTTAATATATTGATGGCGGATTTAGAGGAGGAGATGAGAAAGGTGAAATGGGGTGGGGTAAAGTTAGGAGATGGTAGGGTATATACAATGTCGTACGCGGACGATATGGTGTTATTGGCGGAGAGTGAAGATGAAATGAGAAGCATGATAGGGAGGTTGGAAAGTTATCTGGATGGAAAAAATTTGGTGCTGAACACGGAAAAGACGAAAATCCTAAGGTTTAGGAGGAGGGGAGGGAGGATAGGGAAAAAGGATTGGAGGTGGAAAGGGAAAAAGCTAGGAGAGGTAAAAGAATATAGATACTTGGGATATATGATACAGAGAAATGGGGGGCAGGAAGCGCAAATAAGAGAAAGGGTGAGAAGAGCAGCGGTGGTTATGAGACAGGTGTGGGGGATAGGGAAAAGAAGATTTGGAAGGGACTGGGGAAGAAGGATATGGCTTTTTGATAAGTTAGTGTGGACGGTGATGGGATATGGGGTGGAGATCTGGGGATGGAAGGAGAGAGAGGAAGTGGAGAAAGTAGGGGAAAGATATTTGAGATGGATATTAGGAGTGGAGAGTAGGACGCCGGGGTATATGGTGAGGGAGGAGATGCAAAGGGAGAAATTGAGGGAAAGAGCAGGGATAAGAGCGTGGAGGTATGAGAAAAGATTGAGGGAGGGTAAGGGAGGGGAGTTGGTGAGAAGATGTTGGGAGGAAATAAGGCAGAGAAGTAAGGAAGGAAAAATAGGATCGAATTGGGAGGGGGAAAGAAAGGAATATTTTGAGAAAAGAGGGATAGAAATGAAAGAAGTGGAGAGGAAGAGAGAGATGGGAGAGGAATGGGAGAAGGAGATAGTAGAGGAAGGGAAAAGGAGGGACAGACAGGAAAGATGGGAAAGAATAGAAAAATCGAGGTATAATAAGTGGTATGGAATGGTGAAAAGGGAGGGGATACCGGGGTATTTAAAAAAAGGGTGGGGAGAAAGTAGGTGGAAGAGAGTGGCGAGGTTTAGATTAGGAAGTGAGGTGAGAGAAGGGAGGTATTGGGAGGAGGAGGAAAAAAGGAGGTGTAGGCTGTGTGAAGGAGGGATAGAATCGTGGGAGCACATTTGGGAGGAATGTAGAGAATGGGAGGAAGGAGGGAAAAGTTGGCAGGAAGTAGTGGAAAGAATACTGGGAGAGGAAGGGGAAGGGGAATGGTGGATGAGAGAGATGGAAAGGGAGAGAGGGAGAGATGGAAGGGAAAAGGGAGGAGAGGAGGGAGGAGAGGAGAAGAGAAGGAGAGAGAGAGGGGGAGAAGGAGGGAGAGAGAGAGAGAGAGAGAGAGAGAGGGAGGGAGAGAGAGAGAGGGGGGAGCGAGGGGAAGGCGGGGAGAGAGTATATAATGATTTAAAAGATGCAATAGGAAACGGAAGTCCACAAAGCGTGTGTGTGTGTGTACAAGGGGTAGGCACGAGACGCTCGTGAATACTCATGATGTAGATTTAGGGTTAAGGATAGAGTATAAATAGAATAAGTTAGAGTAAGTTAGAGTAAGTTAGAATAAGTTAGAAGTAAGTTGGATGTAAATGGAAGAGGAGAAGGAGAGGGAGATTGTAACCCTGAGGGGAACAAATAAATATATCTATCTATCTATCTATCATTATTATTTTTAATACTCACTTGCTTCTTATTATATTCTGGATTTGCCGGTGCTCCTTCAAGTTGTTTAGGTGTAGCATTTCCCCAGCGATTTTTATAATTTCCTGGCGGTAATTCTATTGTTTTGTTTCTTTTGGAAGCACTTGCTGTATAATATACATAAAATTTTTTGTAAATAAATTTATGACTCTTCAATATTTATATTTCTTAATTCAATATTTCAATTTAGTTCAATATTTACATAATATTTCTTAATTATATATATTTATTCAATATTTTAATTTAGTTCAATATTTATATAATATTTCTTAATTATATATATTTATCTATTAATATTTATTAATTTATGTTATCCAATAACTTACGATTATGATTGTCATCGTCAGAAGAATCGCCATAAAATTGTCTTTGTTTTATCAAACGTTTTGCAGGTAATGTTTGGTTTTTTTCAGAATCATTTAATGTAGCTAATTGAACTTCATCTGAAGTCGAGATGTTAATGCATGACTTTTCTATTTCTCGAGCTTTATCGTAAGTATCATAAGGTCCCAAAATTTTATGATAATTGGAAACGTTCCAATCATTTCCAGGCTTCAGCTTTTTTTTATTGCATTAGTCATATTATATTTAGATGATGGATATGCAAATGTTTTTTGCAAAAAGTTTATCCAACAGTTAGGAACAATTTGGCAATATTGGTCCCAAAATACAACGCAATACATCTAAAATAAAATATTGATTGAGTAATAGTAAGTATTTAAAGAGATAAATAGAAGGAGTAATCTTCTTAATATATAATTAAAACATTATTTTATTTTCTAAAATATTGTTGTGCTTAGAATTTTTAATAACGATAAAATTTACTATAAATTTATAATAAATTAAAAAATTTTTAAATATTTTCAAAAATTAGAAATTATCTTTCGTGACATCATTAGCATCATATATATATATATAATTATCATTGATATTATTTATGTAATATAATTATTTATTATAAATATTTTTTTATTTTACAGCAATTGCTTACTTCAATTATCAGTATGTATAATGGGAATTATACAAAAAGTTTCTTTGTAAGGAAGTCGCATTGCTTTAGCGCTTATTTTACTGACTGGATATATGCCAATTTCGGACCATATATTTCCGATGTGAATTCCCAACTGTCGTGAATCGCATGGATATAAAGGAATATTCGATGAATTTTGTAATGTTTTTCCAACTATTACTATTTCTCCATTTCTTTTACCAATATATTCAATCATGACAATATGCTTATGATCAATATAACAATAAGCGTCAGCTTCTCTTATACAAGACAATGAAAAATTTTTGAATTTTATTTCCCGGTAGGAATATGTACATCCAAATAATAATTCTTTATTCCTGGAATTCAGAAGAATGGGATATTGTTGATACTCATATCTAATATCTCTTCCATTGTATGATTTTTCCATTAAACGTCTGTGTAATTGTTGTAAAGGTTGTGCACTTTTTCGAAGCATCTTCTTCATTTCTTTAAAATAATTTTCAAATGGAAACGCACTGAACATATCTAAACATCCATAGTTTTGAACATCTTTGTGCAAATGTATCAAGTTATGTACATTGTAAGTAATGTATTGTTCACCATACAAAAGCTTGTATGCTTGTACAAAGTGTATTAGCAATTCATTTGCATATTTGTTATTATACTTGCAATCAGTAGGATTACACAAAATACTAATTGCACAATGTAAAACATAAAAATGCCTCAGGTAATCATTTGGTAAATATGACGTCAAAGTTACCAAGCCTGTGTATAGAAGAAACAATCTGAATTCCGTCGCTTTCCAGCGATCCAATTCATTCAATCCTCTCGGTTTTCTTGAAAATTCTTTAGGTATATACGGTATTAACTGTTTCAAATCATCTGACAATTTATGAATTTCAGAAGCAGACAGTTTAACATTCCTTATACCTGTAATCCATAATTTTGTAAGTTTTTTCATTACACCAAGACAAACCAGATGCATGTAGTCTAAAGGAAATTGTGTAACCATTTTCAAGGCTATGTTTTCAAAAGGTGAATTATCTAAATGATGATCTTCATTTTGCCGCAACAAAAATGTTTCGTCAGTACGTAATGGAGCATTTTTGTTTAAAAATAACATCCGACCATTTATCCATTCACCTTCTTCTTCACATTTATCACATCCATAATATCCGGTATGGCTTTTTATACATTTCATAAATGCTCTTGCCGGGGCGTCGCATATTACGGTATTTATCAAAATTTCATAATTTTTTCCTTCATAATTAAATCCTTCTTCTTCAATTTCAGTATATTCTTCAATAAAATTATCAATAATTTCATCAGGTTTTCCAGGTTTACAATATCCATGATAAACTCCAATGACAAAAGGTTCTTCTCTATAATCTATGTGAACAATTTGTCCTAAAAGTGGCCAAAACTGTGCTTTGGAACTTTTTGCCAGTGGTAAACCGTCAATGCCTAAATTGATCCTGATTGGATTTTCAATATTAACAGATCTAGTGTGTTTCAAATGATCTTCCAATGCTCTTTTCAATCCGTGGTAATAATAAGTTCCAGAAGCAGTATTAATCATTGATGTTGTTTGTGGTGTTTGCAACAACGTTCGAGCTTCAGTTGGAAGATCTTCATGTCCATAAGCTTTGAGACCTTTTAGCAATTTAGTAATGGCTACATGAGTAATATTATTTTCAATACTCCAACTCCGTAGAAATTCTCGTAGTGTTGCTTCTTTTTGTGGATAACAATTCAAAACTTCATCGTTATGTTTATCATCTAAATCTGACTCCACGTCAGAATCTTCAGAATAAGAATCAATCCCAAAATCTTCAACATCTTGAGATACATCATTCTCCATCGAAATGTTACGAATATCAATATTTTTGTGAGACTCTCCTTGAGGATTCTCATTCTCAATTTCTTTATTATTTGTTTCATTAATTGTAAACTTCTTGTCTATTTCTTGTCGTCGACGCCATTGTTGGGAACGACTCAAATGTTCATAGTTTTTCCTCTTCGGCATATCACAATATTTCTTAAAAGAGTATTTACAAAATTAAAATGTTTCATACCGTGTGTTTACAAAATAAAAATTTTTCCAAAATTAATTTTTCAACAAATCGTTAAAATTCTTCTCTCATAAAAAAAAGTTAAAGTTAAAAAAGTTAAAGTTCTCTCATTAAATATAACAGTCTCTTGTTCATTCATCACAACTGTTTCAGATTGTAATGTCAGAAGCGAGAAAATACATAATAAAAATTATTTTTTATTATTGCTAAATATATTCAAGTAAAAATATTTTTTATTAAAACAATGTAATCAATAGAACTGAGTAATAAAAAAATCGAAAACTATTTTTTTGTTTTATAGAGGAATTAAATAATATTTTTTGGTATATACATGTACATATACAGTCAAATACTCATATATTTTTGTGTCAGACAATCGATTCCCCAGAGCAACGCAATAGTTTAAAGAGAAATTTTCTTTCAACTTTTCAAAAATATCAAAAATATCAAAAAATTGTGTTAAGATTGAATGGCCCGTTTTTTTGCGGTTGAGTGTATTTTTTTAATTTCATAGAAAGGACCAAAAATGACATACGGAACGGTTTCCAAGTACATGAAAAAAATTGAAGACATTTGTAAATAAGTGAATGAAACGCTATTTCGATGTAAAAAACGTTGTTGACCTGCTGGATCGTGACTCTGTGCAAAAAACAATGAAAAAGTAAGACGCAATGATTTTAAAGATGTTTCAAAAGAATCCCCGTTTATTATTGCATAGCGGACAAACGGCTTTGTGCAAAAAAGTGTCATGTGATACTACAAGAAGGCGTTTACAGGCTCATAGTGTGAAATTTCGTAGGACAGTGAAGAAACCGCTACTGTCTGCAAACTACGTCGAGAAAAGGCTCGCTTGGGCGAAAGAAAATTTGGACCGTGATTAGGACAATGTTATTTTTTCGGATGAAGCTTTTTTTTTGGCAAATTCTTCTATTAATCGTGCAAGTTTAAGCTCCGAGGGAAGAATATTTATACTGTTAAGCAGTTAGTTCGACAGATTAAATTTATATAGAAATATTTGTCTTAAAATTGTGCTATAACATTGGCAGAAAGTATACCTCGGAGATGCCAGGCAATTATTGATAATGGAGGTGATAGGACAATTTATTAATAAAGCGTCATAATCTATATCATGCCCAATCTGTGTTTTTCTTTTCAATTAAGTTAAATATTCAATTTCAATTCATTATCCCAAATCGTTTTCGAGTTTCTCTGTACACGCTTTTGTGAAACAGACTGCATATATAGATGTAATATTTATATATATAATATTTATTTTATAATATCCATGACAATAGAATTTTTTAAACTTTATACATATATAAATACCTTTGTTTCTCGATACTAAAATATTTTTTTCTTGTGATGAAAATGTAGAGCGCCTGAAGAACGACTGGAAAAGAAGATCCCAAAAACAGCTTTTATTTGTCATGACTGTTGGAGAGCAACGGTTGTTAGGAAGAGCGATTATATAGTGTGTCCAAAACGTATTTATCAAAACTGTGGTAACAGTCATTTGTTAAGAGCAGTTGGAACTTATATAATTATAACCATGTTGAATATCTTGTTTCTTAAGATGCCTGCAAAGTTTACTACATACATAAACAGACATAATATCGTGCAACAATAAATTATACTTTGTAATTTTTATAATTGATTACTAATTGATATTAATTACTAATTGATATTTAACAGATATATACACTATTAAACTTCACAGATTATAAATTTAAATAACAATGCAACTAACAGTTTAAAAATATAGTATTTTTAAATATTATTTCAAAGCACTTACATAAAAAACTGTGATCCATTAGTATTTCTACCACGGTTTGCCATTGATAATAAAAATGGCTTATTATGTTTCACGATAAAATTTTTATCTACAAAAATTGCAATTTTTAAGTAGTAATCAAAGATAATATACTTTAATTGTATTCTTTGTAAATTCATACATTAAATCAAGTCTACGGTATTAAAATAATAAAATTACCTGCAAATGTTTCACCATAAATTGATTCGCCACTTGTTCCATTATCTATTGAAAAATCTCCACCTTGAATTAAAAAATCCTTCACAACTTTATGAAATACAATGCCTTTATAATGCAACGGTTTGTATGTTGTTTTTCCAGTCCTTTTTCTCTACTACACAAAGCGCAAAAATTTTCGTACGTTATAGGATAGATAACTGAGAAAAGCTCTAAGACTATTCAGACCATGGGCAATCCACCCACTTCGATGTCAAAGAATACTCTCATATTGACATTAGCCATGTTGTGTTGTACTATAACAACAAAATATGATTAAGGGGACTTTGATTTTTATAATATTTGTTAAATATATTCATAAAATTATACATATGTACACGTATACACACACACACACACACACACACACACACACACACACACACACACCACCATATTCACAAATTTGATGTTATATCTTGTACAATACTAAAGCTGCGTAGTAAATTAAAATGTAAGCAATCAATGTAATGTAAAACTCCGAGCAGTCCTCGAGAGACAAAATGAACAAGGCTTACAATTTGCTATGCGGCTTTGGCATTGTACAAGATATAACCTCAAATTTGTGAATATGGTGTGTGTGTGTGTGTATGTGTGTGTAATTTTATGAATATTTAACAAATATTATAAAAATGAAATATAATTCTATAAAATGTCTTACAAAAGTTATGTTAAAAAAGAAAATTACTTTTGTTCTCTATCGAATACGCGTCCGCCTAGGATCGTGGTCGGCGGAAATAGAGACCGAACCATCGTGGCACCGTCGCGCGCCACCTCGAAATTGGAAATCGGAACCAGAATCGGAATCAAAATAAATGTTATGCCCGCATAATTTTAATAATTAGAGCAACACATCTATTGTATTATACGTATGATCTGTATTATATAACACTTAATTATATTTTGTTTACTAGAAATAATAATTTAAAGACATATTTTTAGATGTCTTTAAGATATAATAGATATCTTTTAGAAACGCCTTAAAGACATATTTTAAGAGAAATCATTTAGATATCTTTAATATGTCTATTAAAAATATATTAAAGATATCTTTTAAGAGATCTTTTAGATGTCTATAGATATCTTTTAGATATTCTATAAAGATATCTTCAACGAAACTTTTTTAGACATCTTTTAAATAACTTCTAGATATCTTTTAGAAATATCTTGAAGACATCTTGAATAAAATATCTTTTCGATGTCTACAAGATTTCGATGTTTACTGGGTTATGATCTGTTTCCAGTATTATATCTATTCTTGTTATATAATCTTTGAAATGTTCTGTCGCATACGCCAGAGCTAACGCTTCTTTTTCTATTTGACTATATCTTTTTTCCGTTTCTGTAAGTGTGGTAGACGCATACGCTACTATTTCGCGATTATTATTCTTGCCTATCTGCATCAACGCTGCACCTAATTCATAACTGGATGCATCCGCTTGTATTACAACTTGCTTACTGTAGTCATAATGCGACAATGTGGGAGCTGTTTTTAATAATGTTTTAAGTTTGTTGAACGCTTTTTCTTGTGATTCTAGCCAAACAAATTGTGCATTATTTTTTAACAATGAA
Organism: Linepithema humile; assembly: GCF_040581485.1. Taxonomy (NCBI): domain Eukaryota; kingdom Metazoa; phylum Arthropoda; class Insecta; order Hymenoptera; family Formicidae; genus Linepithema; species Linepithema humile. The sequence goes on from NW_027124985.1 coordinate 371,226, forward strand.
TTTAATGGCTCTAATATGTGTGATTTATTCGGTACAAACTTACTAACGTAATTTACTGCTCCTAGAAACTGCATAAGAGTCTTTTTGTCTTTTGGAGAATCAAAGTTTGTAATTGCTTCTAGTCTCTTTGGCAAAATACTTATACCCTCTTCTGTTATTTGATGACCTAGAAACTCAATTTTATTAGTTCCGAAAACACATTTATCCTTATTTAGCGTTATACCTGCTTTTTGTAACCTACTTAATACTGTACGAAGTGTTTTGTCATGCTCCTCCACTGTCGCACCATGTACTATTACATCATCTGTATGTATTTCTACGCCTGCTACATCTCTTAAAATCTCAGCGTACCATTGCGTGAAATAGTCTGGCGAACAATTAATACCAAATGGTAGTCGAGTAAACATATATCTACCACCCGAGTCGAAATTTAGCACCTATATTGAACCTTAATCTTTTATTTTGAGGTAGGCATAAGAGAGTCAAAGTAGATGTTATGCATTGTATCGTATGTATATAATAGCACCTACTTTGGCGCTACAATATGTCCGAAATTTCCTTTTTTCCTGCTAAAGCTTCAAAGTAGGGTTTAGTTAAAACCCTCCGTTGACCCGCTTTAGACCCTGAAAATATATAGATTCCTTTTTGCCAGCACTACTTTTATGATATTATCAAGAAATTCTAATGATTGCAAATGTTCACAATAAAAAAAAATACTAACTATAATTTTGATTAACGATAATTTTTAATAGCATACAATTTAAAAATATCATCAATCAATACCATTTAGTTGAATTTTATTATCTTTTGAAAATTTGTAATTATTAGAAATTTCTTGATAATATCAAAATATAATATCAAAATTCAACTATTGAGTATTGATTTCTGATATTTTTAAAAATTGTATGCTATTAAAATTATCATCAATTAAAATTATATAGTTAGTAATTTTCTTTATTATTGTGAAGATTTTTGCAATCATTAGAATTTCTTGATAATATCATAAAACTAGTGCTGAAAATCCATATACCTTTGTGATTATATTAAAAATATTAAATTAAGATATTAAATATAAAATAAGATATTAAAAACATTACATAATATTTATTGAATTAAATATTATTTATTAAGTATATGTAATACATATAGTTAAGAGTATATTATTAAGTATAGTTAACATGCGTTAAAACAAGTTCAGACAGAAATACTTATACAGAAAAAGGTCCAAATTAAGACTGAAACGTTTGATAATATTGTATCACTTAATAAAGCAATAATCAAAATACAACCACATTATGCATATTGCTCGTATAGTTTTTCATTTTTATTTGAATTTTAACGAGTACATCTAAAATAGTTAACATTTAATAAAAAAATTAATTTAAAAAAATTTTTTTGCGTTGAATTTTTTTCAGATATTATATCACTATTTTGAAGAAGGAAACGGAAAAGTATCAATATTAATGAAAGTTGGAAATGCAACGAATCAAATATTTTCCTTTATGATTAAACATTATAATAACTTATATAGGTCGAATTTATCTAGTATATATATATATATATATACTACTAGATAAAAGTTCGAGGTTTAATGGAGGAGTTCTCGCAGTAATACAATCTTATTTTGTGAGGCTCTATAGGTTTAAAGTAGTATTTCAACGTCAAATTATAGGAGATCAAGTTTTAAAAGAGGAGTTCTAGGTTCTAATTCCGTAAAAATAGGTTCATATAGGCTGTATGAGCATTAAAAGAGACGCTAAATTTCGACTCGGGCATAAGGTGTGATTATTGTCGTTAACGGTTGGCTTTCTTTTTCCAATTTTATTTGATAAAATCCCGTTTTGACATCTAACTTTGAAAATATTTTAGAATCTTTTAAATTCGATAATGTTACATTTACTTTTGGTATAGGAAAATGTGCTCTTTTTACATTTTTATTTAATTGTGTAAAGTCCCCACAAATTCTGATCTGATCTGTACCTTTCTTTGGAATTACTACAATAGGACTGCACCACTCTGTAGGAAAATCAACCGGAAGTATAATTGTTTCTTTGACCAATTTATCTAATTCTAATTTAAGTTTGTTTAATAGCGGAATTGGTATTGTACGTGGCACTGACTGAAAAAATGGCTTGAACTCCTCTTTCAGATGAATTTTTAGCTTTCTTTTAAATGCTCCCAATCCGTTAAAAACTTTGGGATATTCCTCAAACGGCAATACTCTTGACAGACTTTTACTTTGCAAATAATTAATCTGATTTACTAATTTAAATTTACTTATTTCCGGTTTTCCTAATAAATTCTGTTTTAATCCATTTAATGTATATATATTCGAATTTGTTGAGATATTTCCTTTTTTTATATTTAACGGTAAATATCCTGCAACTGATAGTCTTTTCCCATCCGGTCCAAGTATTACTCTATCTGTCTTACTTATTTTATCTTTTAATTTTCTCGGAACTGTATCAGTAAAAATACAAGTAACATCCGCGCCTGTATCTATAATAAAATCTACCTGTTGTGAAAACTCTCTCACATACGCACGAAATAAAAATTCTCATTTAGACAGTAAATTTTCGCGTATTGTTCCTAAAAATATCGTTGACGTATCAGAATCGTTGCCTTCGTCGTCCTCTTGTTCCTTGACTCTGCGTACTTTCTTCGACTTGCACATTTTGTCCCAATAACCCATTTTCTGGCAATTGTGACATATTGTCTCGTGTGCTGGGCACTTCTTGAAATCCGCGTGTTTCGCCTTGCCGCATCTTCCACAGATTTCGTTTCCTCTCTGCATCTTATTCTTGCTGTCGCGCTGTTCTGGATAGTTCTTTGTCTCACCTTTATATTTTCACGAGCGAAGTACTCTGTTTAACTCACTTTGTTCCGATTCGGCTTCTTTTCTTAGCATTTTTCCCTCTTTGGCTTGTGTCTCCGCTTGTCGAGCCATGTTCAATGCTTTTTCTAAGGTTAAGTCCGCTGATAATTGAAGACGCTCTGAGATACGTGCGTCTTTCACACCAATGACTATTCGGTCACGTATTAATTCTTCTTTTAACACGCCATATTCACACGTTTCAGCGAGAGAGTATAATGCTGTGACAAATGAGTCCACACTCTCCCCCAGTTGCTGCTTTCGCGAATTAAACTTGTATCTTTCGAAGATTGTATTTTTCTTGGGCGAAAAATATTCCGTGAATTTGTCTGTGACGGCCCTTAACGTTGCCAAATTGCTTCCTGTGGATATTTGTGCAAGAATTTCTTCAGCCTTTTCTCCCATCGTGTACAGCAATAAGTCGATTTTCTCACTTTCAGCTCTGTCCTTGAGATTTGCGACGGAAACATATCGTTCGAAACGTTTCAACCACATCGCCCACGATTCGGGTTTCTCGAAATTAAACTCCGAAGGTGTTTGTACACTAGGCAGAATTGCCTTTGCTTCTTGTGTGTCGTGCGGCATTTTTCTTTCTTGTCCTGCTGATACTTATCACACACTTGTATCACTCTTGGGATTTTTTTTTTCACTCTCTTTCGGTGATCCCACTTCTGACACCATGTATTGTTATCGTCATGTACGTCCTTGTGCCGTGTAGGTCCTTGGTACTCGTAATAATCACGTAGACAATATTTCTGTGTCTCTTGCAGTGTCTTGCGACCGTGTTCCAACACGCAATTCCGGGCCCTTCCTGCCTAACCCCGGCGGTCCCTACTGACTCATATCTTGCGCATAAATGGCGCTGGGAACACGTTCACACAACAAATTAAACAACGCAAAGTAAATTATTTTGTTGTTCTCGTTATACAATACATAATATACAATAATTACAGTTGTCATTCAATCATAATTATTATACTAATAAAAAAACTATATTCAATATAATATCTTACATAAAAAAATAAAAAATTCTGCTTTTAATCAATTTTATGTATTATTTTAGTAATATTTAGTGTTTCTTTTTCTTTATTATTATAAAGACTTTAGTAGAGCGACGGACTCCTGCGGAAACTCATACGTCAACGAATATGAGCAACATTGTAGTCCAAATATTAATCATTTTGGTAAACCACAAACTTCCAGAAAGAAATAATATCGTCATCCAAGACAGTCGTCTCGACATTCAGTCTTTTGCAATCGTTAGTGTCTAGCAGTTGAACGATTAAAATCGCGGAATTGCTGAGAGTTTGTACCCCTGTATTTATAGGCTTCAGAATTTTTAACGATTCTCAGGTAAGTGAAATAGTGCGCGCGAGACACTTCACTTTATAATATTTAAAACGTATATATCTTAAAACTATATATATTTTGTGTATTTTATTCTTCTTAATATTAAAAAAAGTTATTTTAATAAATATATCAAAAAATAAAATTTATATGCAAGATTCATTGGTTTCAATAAATTTAATATGTAATAATGTTATAACGCCTTTTTTTCAGGCGCGTGACGCAACTTGATCATATCGCTTTTTGCTTTTCATCTCATAAGCAACACTGTTGCACACGATCCATAATCATATGCAAGGATGTTTACTGAAAGAAATCTCGGCAGAAATTATTCTATCACGTCTAAACACGAACTTCGGTTGCGTGTTTGTAACAACGAAAGAGACTTTGACAAAAGTTTGCAAAACATAGCTAAATATTTTATTGATTATGTCAATAGAAAACGTATCATAAAGCTTCCTTTATCTGTGAACATAAGCAGAATTAAAAAATTTCAAGATTTATGTAACGCGAAGATATTGTAGGCAGACTTTTTCCCGTCACTTACGTCATAAATGAATTTAATAATTATTTGCGGTTAAAACATTATATTGTAGATTATTATAAGATCTCTTCAAGGTTAAGAAAGTACAGTCTGCCGATTTTTATTATTCTCGGTCTTTTAGGAAACTGTTTATCCGCCAGTGTGCTCTTCCGTAAAAAAATGCGTTCTCTCTCGTCCAACTTCTACTTAGGCGCGCTAGCAATAAGCGACATCGTTTATTCGATGATATTACTTTTTGACTGGTTTCTTCTAATGGGTATAAATTTAAAAGAAAATTATTTGTACTGGTTATATTACTTCGTGGATTTTCTAAACTTCTTTTCCGAGTTCTTGAATGTGTGGCTTATAGTAGCCTTTACCATCGAGCGATATATAGTGACGAAGTATCCGCCTCTGCGTCGATCTTGGTGCACTGTCAAACGAGCAAAAATCGTAGTGGTCACGCTAATGGGACCAGCGATTTTGCGCAGCATTCTACATATTTTTTTTTATTTTCGGATTTTACATTATAGAAATGTAGTATCTTTTAAATATTATATAAATATCTATGATTTATACAAACATCTAAAATTTGACGTTGAGAAAGAAGCTATACGGACAAGGATCATTATAGATTCTATCATAATATTTATAATACCTGCTCTCGTGATAGTAATCTGCAATACTCTGATAGTATACCACATTTACCAGCAAAATCGTGTTCGCAAAACTTTGATTACAGCGTGCGATTCCTCTAATGAGAAAACTCAGATTTGTAGTAATAAAATGTTTCAGCAGAAGATCACAAAGATGCTTATTCTCGTTTCGAGCATATTTGTAATCTTGAAATTAGCTACATATTGCTATCATTTCATTATTAGTTGGGTACGTATCAATAATTTATTTTAAAATAATATCTACAACAATATATAGATTATTTACTCTAAAAATTCTGTATATAACAAAAAAATATTAATCAATTCTTCTCTCAAAATTTAAATTTTTTTAAGTAACTTATGACGTTTAATTTTTATATTGTGAATTACATCATATAATAGTTTTTTTTTATTAAATATCCACGTAAAAAAATGCATGCATTAAAATACGACACGTTATTATTAACAGTTATGTACAACAAAACTAAGAATAATAATTTTTTCAGATACATGTCAATGAGTCAGTTATGATGACAATATTTATGATGACAAGCTTATTAGAAACAGCACATTACAGTATAAATTTTGTTCTCTACTGCGTAACGGGACAAACGTTTCGTAGAGAACTAATACGCATGTTTACGAAATGCACAAATAAATATAAGAAATAACAGAAATATCATGGAGATGTACAATCATAAGTAACAGTATGATTGATGCATAATTATGTAGTCATAATAAGGTAATACCATATTTAAACGTGGCGTTCTATATTGTAAAAAAATTGATAAATTTACAAAATTAGATGTAAAAATTACATTATAAATAACAGAAATTTACTAAATATACATTGCAACGTTACATAATTTTATAAATTTTATACTATTTAGTTAGTATTTTTCCTCATTATTTGTTATGTAATCCTTACACTTGCTCTGTGTAAGTTTACCGAATTTTTTGACAGTGTGTACTTATATTTATATTACATTAATCAAACATTTTTTTACTATCTTTGTTATATGACTGTTATAATTTAATGAATGAAAGCATAAATCAGCCAATTTTTTCACAGTTTTATAATACGTTGCATTTTGTTACAGCTTGCAAATTTACGTCCAATCGCACTTTGGGCAAAACAATGTATTTGTTAACAACGCACTATTGAAAGCTTTTCAAAAGAAGCTAGCACTTCTGATATACACTAGCCCAGTAAACACCAAGTTACAGTTATATAATTGTTAGTTGTAATTTCCCACTCAATAATATAATTGTTATATAACACGTGTATTATATAACAGTTATATTGTTGAGTGGGAAATTACAACTAACAATTATATAACTGTAACTTGGTGTTTGCTGGGAGAATACTTTATAACTTTATAAAAATATTGTTAACTGCAAATAACTGAATAAGATCGTTAAATATATTGTATCAAAAGTATTAAAAACAAATTAAAGATGACAATTAAAAAATCTGTATTGCACATATGAGTAGATAGTATTTTGATATACACTATCTTTATTCGTCTCCACAACACGTTATATATACATTTTACGACCGATACTAATATATAAATGTAATTAATATATACATCAAAACTGCGAGCTGACAGGTCTGAGCGCCGCCATGTTAGAATGACGCTGACCAATAAGACACGAGCGACATACATCTCAACGCGACATACATCCTAGCGAGATGATTTTCTAGATTTCTCGACTTTGAATGCATATATTTATTTTTATAAAGCACACAGAGCAAAAACAAGCAGACTTTTCTTATGTAATTTGGGTATGCGCTATCGATTGAGCCTATTGCCAACTCAATCGGCCCAGCCGTTATCGAGATCCGATAATCTCGGCTCGTCTCAACTTTCGGGCTCGCGTAAAGATACACGGTCGGTCTTGCGCTACGCGTGAACTTGGCGCGAGACACTACCGTGTCTCTTGATATATGTACAGTTAGTTTAGCACCGTAAGAAAAACGACAGTTTTATCAATTCTGTTATTAAATATGAGTCTAGTGTATAATCTATAAAAAAAAGGCGCCAAGTACACGTTCTTGTTACAACTAAAACAAAACAGTATTGTTTTACTTTTCAAAAAAATTGTCGTATATATTAAACCTTTCAAAAAAACCTGTCATATGTATTAAAATTTTCAAAAAAAGCTATCCTATATACTTCTTACAAAAAAAATATGATATCAGGAAATGGCACCAAGTGGAACTAAAGAACTATGAAAAAACTTGTACACTATTTCTATAAAACTCTTCTATAAAACTCTTGTACATAAAGCTGTCGTATATATAACTAATTATATTATATACTATATTTTATCATATTTTACATATATTATACTATATATACTATATATGTAGGTTGTCCGTGCATTTATTCTTTTTCTCAAGTCTTTTTGATAAATTTTCGCCTAAAAAAATAAGAAAATGTAATTATATGCGGTAAAAATCTAAATAGATACATTAAATATTAAACTTAGACAATTACAAAGTACATTTAGATGAGCTAGATAATTTGGAAGAACCAATTTTTCCTACATATGATTTTTCGCCAGTCTTTTTCAATATTTTGAAAGCTAAAAATGTTAAAAATAATTAATAATTATAAATTATTATTGAATATAAAAATAGATTATTAATACATCTCATCCTATTAATTATGCTTTAAATACACATTTTACAAATACATTCGTTTGGAAGACGATCCTCGTGAAGAAATTCTTCCACTGTCGTGACAGAATTGAATAGTTCTTTTATCCGTTCTTCATTTTTTTGAAGTTTTTTTTTGCGAATTGAATTTTCTACCTTCTTTGATTTTTCATTTTGATCTTTATTTGAATTACTTGTAAAAGCAAATTCCTTGTCATTTAATAATTGTAATCTAAGCAGAGCATCGGCATACGTTTCTGTAATAAGTTTATTACAATAATAACAATAATAAAAATTTGGTAATATTTCACAGTATTAACTTCTTATATAATTAATAGTAAAATTACATAAATTTATACTTCCATGTGCTTTAATTTCCACGGTGTACTCCGGCCATGATGTTGGTGCAGTGTCTAAATTCTTTACAATGTTATGTAACAGTTCGGAATCTCTCTCAGTGTATGGTGGCGGAAGAAATTTACATTTTATTTTCTTTGTCTTCGCGTTTCAGTCGAGCCAATTTCTTGGCACAATGTCCAGTTGTTTTGTGGACCCTTTTCTTCCTCTTGTCACGAATTGGACGATCACGTATGGACGACTTTCGTCGTCACTATCACTAGTGTCAGACATCTATAAATATAAGATAAACAAATTTAAATATACCCAGCAACCTGTAGAAAAATTATGTCACTGGCTATGTTACAATATCACTTACTGTGAAAATTCGATTTTTATCAATAGCGATGTTCAATCTTGTAAATACTTTTCGTTCAGTAGTCCTGCCATCTTGTTCGTGCTCGTGTTTTTTGCAACGTTTTTTGTTTCTCGAGCCTTGGTAGCGTTTCTATGACAACATTGTCGACATTCACACATGAATATTGACACCGTCTATTTTGACATTAGATAGACACTATTTTCTTCAGTTCGAATTCTGCAGACGTTAGCCTGCGGTATACACAAAGCATTTGCTCTGTGTAGTGGCTTAGAGTGCAAAAGTTTGGAAATTGCAAGTTTCTACACGACTATCACTGCCAACCACACTACATTGTTATAAACCTTTCTATTTAAATCCATATTTTCATGTTTTGCACACTGCACTTATCACCGCACTTATCACCGCACCACATCACACTAAGCCAATTGTAAACTTAAATATTTGCTTTTATATTAATGCAAAAGTCCCAAAGCAAAGACTTTTGTATTTTCTTTATTTGATTTTAAAATCATTAATTTTGTTGAAATTGTATTAATTAAAATTGATTTGTCCGTTGATGCTGGTTTAGGATTTAATTCATAAATATCTACATTTGCAGAATTACACGGATATGTGTACACGAAATCCTTTACTTTCATAATGTCGACGTTTGCTTTAAAAATACCATCTGTGACATATATTTTTTTTATACGACAAATATTTTTATGGTTTAAAATAACAGTATTGTCGGGTGATTTTGTTGTAATGGTTATTTGTTTATATTTTAATTTTTTTATTTCTTCATTAGTCTGTTGTAGAATTTCTATTGAAGGGAGAGACGGTTTTTCATTAAGACATAATTTTTTTTCGTGCATTCTTCGAGCTAATTGAGGAGCAACATTGTGTGGTGAACGTAATGTGTTTTTCATTTTTCCTAAAAAAGTTTCAAACGGAAACGCAGTTATGTAATTTAAGTTACATTGCATATTCTGTACGTCGTCTGGTATATGTTGAAGGCTGTGTACGTTCATTACCACAAATTCTGGACCATACAGTTCTTCTGATATTAAAATAAACTTTTGCAACAGATCTCTGGCGTAATCGACATAGTTTAAAGCATTTTTTGAACATAACATTCGACATGCTACATGTAAAAGAAGAAAATGCTTGTACATATTTTTATCGAGAATATCTTTAAATAGAATTGGCCCGCCGAATAATAAAATAAATCTATAATCAGTTGCTTTATAATTTAAATGGCACGAGGTCTAATTTTTCGGTCAAACTCGATTGGCTGCTGGTGTTTTATAATTTCCATTTTCTTGCATAATTCGCTTCTCTGCTCTTGACTTAATTTAACATTTAAATCATTAGACATCAACGCATCCAATATTTTTTTCATGACT
>NW_027124985.1:381888-421845 GCF_040581485.1 Linepithema humile
CGGCGACCGCTTGCTCGCGCTAGCGCAATGCTGCCAGAAACGAGCGGCGGCATCACACTAATACAACCGAGAACCGATGACGTCACCCTATCCGTGTGAGCTCGACCCGGTCGACCAATGGAAGAGAACGCCGTCTCCCTTCCACCGAGCCGACGCAACAGACGATAAATGCTAAGAAGTAAGTGTTTCTAAGGCATGTGGCTGGAATATGAAAAATCCCGTGTTCGAGATTTGCTTCTCGCAACTTTCTTTTCTTTTTTCCGCATTTGTTTCTAACAGTGTAAATTATCAAATAATCTTTTTTTTGCTTAAAAAATAATAGTTTATATTTATTAATAATATTCGCATATGTTAAAACTAACAATTTTTGAAATAATTCAGATTTGCTATTGTCAATAGAAAAATGAAGTTATTTTGCAATATTGCAACAAAGTGTAAATTTAACATATACTATGTTCTTGCCATTCGCCTTATTCGTTTAGCCATGCTTGCTTTGCATTTATGTCTATCGACTCGAAAGATTTTACATACCTGTAAAACTTTTAATTATTTCCCAACTTACAATTAGTCACTCGCGTCCTGATATTTTTTCTCCCGTTCAATAATTTTCTATTCGTACATTCGGAGAATCCGAATAGTGAGATCAATAATGTACTTAATTTTCGTACACTCTAGTATCTCAATCTGAGATCGGTGTACATTTTAACGTGTCAAATGTAGACGAATTATTTCTATATAAAAGATAATTAAAATTTTCACACCAACAATCTATGATATATGCTCCATATGCCATATTATATTTTATTCCATTTTTAATCATTTATTTTAAACTACTGCATATTAGCAAAAGTTACTGTACTATGGAGATGAGTGGAGGAGACGGTAACATATATTATAAATGCAGTCAGATTTATTGTACTCTTGTTAAAATATTGTAAAAATAATGTATTATTAGTAATTATAATAGTATTTATTAGTAATTATAATAGTATTATTAATAGTGGTCTTCCGCACCACCTTCGAGGTTCCACTAACGGCGCGTTAGGTTTTTTTAGTGGACCTTCGCCAGGAGCCCTATTATACCACATTTCATTAATCTTTCTATATATTTCTTTTATACATATGTGATGTCATTTGCAGACAAAATACTTTTTTTACACTTGTCATTTACAAGTGCGGTGTCATTTGCAGACAAGATACTCTTTTTACTCTTGTCATTTACAAGTGTGGTGTCATTTGCAGACAAGATACTCTTTTTACTCTTGTCATTTACAAGTGTAGTGTCATTTGCAGACAAGATACTCTTTTTACTCTTGTCATTTACAAGTGTGGTGTCATTTGCAGACAAAATACTCTTTTTACGCTTGTCATTTACAAGTGATGTCATTTGCAGACAAATAACTTATTACACCTCTGTAATAAAATTAGCAGTTACTTTTTTGTGTTATATAAAAAATACTATTTATTTGTAACATTATTATTGCGTATCATTAGATGTTGAGGGACCAGCTATATCATCAACGTCTGCAGCATGTAGATTAAGACAACTTTTATGTTTTTTAGGACATGTAGAATATAATTTGTTCGATGACATGAGAGACAAATGTTTTTCATTAATCTCGATCTCTAAAATAGATTCTTTTCTTGCGTTCAAAGCTGATTTTAAAACGCAAATGGCATTTACAGAGACGGATGAAAGGCTATTTCGTTTTTTCGTTTTTATGTCTGATAAAATTGAAAATATTCTTTCTGGATCGGCATTAGAATTTGGAAGTGATCTAATAGAATTTATAAGGGATTTAAGATTTGGATATTTCACAAGATCTCTGGAGCTTTTACTTTGTAAAATTTGTTTCCACATGTCATCAAAACTTAATTTTTTAAGATTTGTTTTTTCTGTTTCTGTAAAATTGAGATGTACAATAAACCATTCTTTTTTTAAACCATTTTCGTCAAAACCACCGAGAGTTTGAACGATAAAAGAAACGTCATTGAATGATGTTTCTCTGTCAAAATCAAATAAAACAACGTCTGATTCAAAAACTTTCAATTTTGACAAAAATTTGTCATTAATTGGTAATCTTTTACTAATTTCCTCGGCAGCTGTCACATAAAATTGCAAACAATTTTCTCGAACATTCGCAACTATGTCTAAGTATCCGTTCTTTGTCAGTTCGTCGAGGTATTCTTCGCATTCTAATCCTAAATTTATTTCATTTAAAGATTTTTGATTATTTTTGTCAGAAAATTGAATATTATTGCATACGTTTTTTAAAAACTCAGGTTTTAGAAAGTGTTTACAAACTGTGGTTAGAAACTCTACTGATTTTCGGTGTAATAAATGAATCCTCGTTTCTAGTGCTTGAAAAAAGGCATTAAATAAATTAAAAGAATCTAAAATATGTTCTAAAAATAAGAAATATACTTTTACATCTAAGTATTGCATTATTTTTAATAAATCTTCTCCAGATTTTGATTTTTCATCAACGACTCTTTTAGTTAAAAAATGTTTGATAGTATCCCATAACTCAAGAAGTCTTTCAATACACGTATGATAAGAAAGCCACCGTGTATCAGCCAATCTTAAAATTTTGCGGTTTGTTCTTTGAAAACATTCTGTAAATTCTAGAAAAATAGCCGAACGCTTAGGACTACCGTTAATATAACTTGCAATTTTTTTTAGAAATTCTTCGCAATATTCCGGTAATTTAGCACATGCAGAATGCGCAGCCAATGCAGCAGAATGACACGGACATGAAAATGTTAATAAATTTTTGCACACCTCAACTAGCTTTGTTTTAAATGATGACTTTTTTCCTATCATAACGGATGCATTATCGCACGACAGAGCAATAATATTTAAGAATGGAATGTTTACCCGAGTCGAAATTTAGCACCTATATTGAACCTTAATCTTTTATTTTGAGGTAGGCATAAGAGAGTCAAAGTAGATGTTATGCATTGTATCGTATGTATATAATAGCACCTACTTTGGCGCTACAATATGTCCGAAATTTCCTTTTTTCCTGCTAAAGCTTCAAAGTAGGGTTTAGTTAAAACCCTCCGTTGACCCGCTTTAGACCCTGAAAATATATAGATTCCTTTTTGCCAGCACTACTTTTATGATATTATCAAGAAATTCTAATGATTGCAAATGTTTACAATAAAAAAAAATACTAACTATAATTTTGATTAACGATAATTTTTAGTAGCATACAATTTAAAAATATCATCAATCAATACCATTTAGTTGAATTTTATTATCTTTTGAAAATTTGTAATTATTAGAAATTTCTTGATAATATCAAAATATAATATCAAAATTCAACTATTGAGTATTGATTTCTGATATTTTTAAAAATTGTATGCTATTAAAATTATCATCAATTAAAATTATATAGTTAGTAATTTTTTTTATTATTGTGAAGATTTTTGCAATCATTAGAATTTCTTGATAATATCATAAAACTAGTACTGAAAATCCATATACCTTTGTGATTATATTAAAAATATTAAATTAAGATATTAAATATAAAATAAAATATTAAAAACATTACATAATAGTTATTGAATTAAATATTATTTATTAAGTATATGTAATACATATAGTTAAGAGTATATTATTAAGTATAGTTAACATGCGTTAAAACAAGTTCAGACAGAAATACTTATACAGAAAAAGGTCCAAATTAAGACTGAAACGTTTGATAATATTGTATCACTTAATAAAGCAATAATCAAAATACAACCACATTATGCATATTGCTCGTATAGTTTTTTATTTTTATTTGAATTTTAACGAGTACATCTAAAATAGTTAACATTTAATAAAAAAATTAATTTAAAAAAATTTTTTTGCGTTGAATTTTTTTCAGATATCATATCACTATTTTGAAGAAGGAAACGGAAAGGTATCAGTATTAATGAAAGTTGGAAATGCAACGAATCAAATATTTTCCTTTATGATTAAACATTATAATAACTTTTATAGGTCGAATTTATCTAGTATATATATATACTAGATAAAAGTTCGAGGTTTAATGGAGGAGTTCTCGCAGTAATACAATCTATTTTGTGAGGCTCTATAGGTTTAAAGTAGTATTTCAACGTCAAATTATAGGAGATCAAGTTTTAAAAGAGGAGTTCTAGGTTCTAATTCCGTAAAAATAGGTTCATATAGGCTGTATGAGCATTAAAAGAGACGCTAAATTTCGACTCGGGCAACCATAGTTTTTTTACAAAATGAGCAATAGAATGAATTTACGTCATGTGGCACTTCGCGTAGCTATGGCCGAAATTCTTCAATATCTAACCATTGTTGTCGAAATTGTTGGTATTTTCTTGAATTTGTTATGTTGGAATTTACATCGTTATCATTTAATACTGTATCATTCAATGATGTATTCTTTTTAATATTATTTTTATGACACGCAGAATTTGCATGTTTTAATAAGTTAGTATTGCACGAGAAATCTTTATTGCACATGATACAATGAAAAAGACTATCATTATTAGATACTTTGCGTATCCAAGATTTAAATCTATCATCACTAAGCCAAGCGTCTAGAAAGCTTCGCTTTGATTTTTTTCTTAACTGTTCACACATTTCCATATAAAATAAAAAATATTAACAAAAAATTACAGAACAGAAGGAATAAAAATAAAAAAAGAAAATATATATGTATATAAGTACTTACATATAAAATATGTGAAATGCTTGCAATTGCTTTACCTTCTTGAACTCGAAGTTTTTACAAGGCACGTATAAAAATTGACTTGCTATTATAGTCTATTGAAGTGCTATTATAGTCGGCAACAATCTTAATTAATTAAATTAAGTTGTATTCTCACTATTTGTAACAAATAAACGCGTTATAACGTTATCACTTATGGCGCGAGACACTACCGTGTCTCTTGATAGCTTCCACGCGCTTCCACGAAAACGCAACAACTGACTGAGAAAAGTTTTTCTTAGAAGACATCTTGGAATGAAGAGTAAGTGCAATAACTTCATACATATAAAAAGCCGCTTGGAAGGGGGGGCTTTGCCGTATATACATACGTGATTCTGTTCTTGTGTGTGTAAAATTGCGGACGCGGATCAACGAAATCGCTCTGCGCTCGAAATCGTGTAAAAATATCGTCTAAACGTCTCGAAGCATGAAAATTTTGAAAGTCGCAAAATTAATTTTTCTTAAACATAGGCTTGTAGAGAATGACGAGACGAAACTTTTTTCTATTTGCAGTTTTTTTGTTCGATGCTTATTTTTAATAATAAAAATAAAAAACTGAAAAATTTTTATTCCCAAATTCAATAAGATTTTAAGATATAAATCGTCGTAATTTTGCCAAATTTTGTTGAAATTGTTTAAAATTTGGTATACGCATGCAGTATAGTCTAGTGATGCCTACAAAACAATAAAGAGCTGAAAATCGCCTATTGTTTAATAATAATTAATTGCAAATTGAGGCCAATTGGTAACCACGTTTCTTTAGTTTCGCCGACAAAAAGTATCGAGGGAACTTGAAATTTGAAACAACTTCCAGTGAGACATTTGTTCCTCACTATTGAAGGAAGATTTCTGAAAATTTTCAGATCGATTCATTGCAAATTTGCGGAAATATGCATTTTATAAGAAAACATGCGATGCCGCTGAAAGCCGAACGGCGAGTATGCTGCCTGATGGTGCTCAGCGCTCACGGACCTATCATCGACGGCGTCGCATGTTTTCTTATAAAATGCATATTTCCGCAAATTTGCAATGAATCGATCTGAAAATTTTCAGAAATCTTCCTTCAATAGTGAGGAACAAATGTCTCACTGGAAGTTGTTTCAAATTTCAAGTTCCCTCGATACTTTTTGTCGGCGAAACTAAAGAAACGTGGTTACCAATTGGCCTCAATTTGCAATTAATTATTATTAAACAATAGGCGATTTTCAGCTCTTTATTGTTTTGTAGGCATCACTAGACTATACTGCATGCGTATACCAAATTTTAAACAATTTCAACAAAATTTGGCAAAATTACGACGATTTATATCTTAAAATCTTATTGAATTTGGGAATAAAAATTTTTCAGTTTTTTATTTTTATTATTAAAAATAAGCATCGAACAAAAAAACTACAAATAGAAAAAAGTTTCGTCTCGTCATTCTCTACAAGCCTATGTTTAAGAAAAATTAATTTTGCGACTTTCAAAATTTTCATGCTTCGAGACGTTTAGACGATATTTTTACACGATTTCGAGCGCAGAGCGATTTCGTTGATCCGCGTCCTCAATTGTGTTTATAAGTCGCGTACAAACAGAGATCAGACTAGTTCCTTCGGTTCCTTATCAGTTAATACACTTGACGGAAAAGTCGATTTGAAGAATATTGCGAAATATGGATGGTAAGTAGAAAATTAAATTATTATTAAAATCATCATAAGAGATATAAATTATTATTATTTATTAATTAAAAATAAAATTTTTAATTAAATAATATGAAAAACGGCATAAGAGTGATGACTAGATTGATTATGACTAGAATTATGTGTTAAGAATTAGGAATAATTAATACATTTCGTTATCTTATTTCAAATAAAATAATTCCAATTTGATTTTCCTAATATTTAATATTTATTCTTATTCCTAATATTTTCTCTATTCTACGTAGAGAATCTTTATTATAATATAACGTTACTCCAATAATCGCTAATCTCAATCTATTGTTTCTATGTTGCAAGTTTCTCAAGTAGCATAGCTTTTTAAAAAAATTTACATTAAATCTTGCTTAAAGATTAAAATTTTTAATTTTATGTATTTTGAATATTAAAATTGCTGATTCTTTTAATTTTATGTATATTGAGAATGGTCGAATAGTCAACTGTTTATATTCTTAAAGACAATTTTGTAAATATAAGAAAGGTTAACACATATTATTTAGCTGTAGCTCATAATTCTTCTACCGTTTTTCATGTTATTTATTTTGTTAGCAAAATGTTTAATCTTTAGTTTCTTTCTCCTCTCTTATACATATATAACAGTTTTTATTTTTTTTAACTCATAAATGTATTACTAATTTAATAAATATATATTAATTTTTGCAGAGGACATGACACAAAGAGTGGAAAGTATGACGCTGGAGGAGAAAGATGCTGCTGTACAACAGTTGATGCAACAAATGTTGCATCAACAAGAAAAATTGGTACAAATGCAGCAGCAGCTGCATTTGTTAATAAGTAGTGGTGCAACAACGCAGCAGCAGCAAAATACAAACACAGAAAATATCCAAGAGCAGCAGCAGCCGGAGGAACAAACAAGAGGTACATTATTATTTTTTTTTATTTTTTGTAACTAAATGATTAATTTATATGCATGATTGTTTTATTTAATATAGTACTTATCTGTAAATGTGCTTATTTTTTAGAAAAAAGGAGAGGAGGCGGAAAGTCTCGCGCTCGCTGGTATCACCAGCGAGGTGGAAGAAGTGAATGGGGAGGCAGAGGTGGATGGGGAGGCAGAGGTGAATGGGGAGGCAGAGGTGGATGGAGCGGCAGAGGTGGATGGGGTGGCAGAGGTGGGTGGGGACCGAGAGGTGGCCAGGGCGGAAGAGGCCATATCATAATAAAAAAATATTATATAAATTAAAAAGATATTAGATAAATATAAAAATATTTTTATATATTAATTTCATATTAATATTAATTTTATTTTTTTTAACAAACTTTTATTTTTTAATATTTTTTTTGTATTTTTTATTTATATTTTTATTATTTTTTAACTTATTTACTTATACAATATACTTATATTTTTATTTTTTAATATCTTTTCTATTTTTTATTTATATTTTTATTTTTTAACTTATATTACTTATACAATATACTTATATTTTTTTTATTTATATTTTTATTATTTTTGACGATATTTTTATTATTTTTTAAGTTTTTATTTATATTTTTATTTTATATTTTTTTTATTGATTTATTATTATTATTAATAATATGTTTTTTAATCTAATTTATGTGATAACATTATAATAAATATATATTGACTAGTCATATTGTGATAATTTTATATTAAGATTCATTTTACATATATATAAAATAAAATTTCAAATAAAATCAATTATCTCGTGCTAACTCTCTATCCCGTCACATATTTATAGATAAATAAAATATTACTAACATGTCTGCAAATGACATCACATATGTATAAAAGAAATATATGGAAAGATTAATGAAATGTGGTATAATAGGGCTCCTGGCGAAGGTCCACTAAAAAAACCTAACGCGCCATTAGTGGAACCTCGAAGGTGATGCGAAAGACCACTATTAATAATACTATTATAATTACTAATAAATACTATTATAATTACTAATAAATACTATTATAATTACTAATAATACATTATTTTTACAATATTTTAACAAGAGTACAATAAATCTGACTGCATTTATAATATATGTTACCGTCTCCTCCACTCATCTCCATAGTACACTAACTTTTGCTAATATGCAGTAGTTTAAAATAAATGATTAAAAATGGAATAAAATATAATATGGCATATGGAGCATATATCATAGATTGTTGGTGTGAAAATTTTAATTATCTTTTATATAGAAATAATTCGTCTACATTTGACACGTTAAAATGTACACCGATCTCAGATTGAGATACTAGAGTGTACGAAAATTAAGTACATTATTGATCTCACTATTCGGATTCTCCGAATGTACGAATAGAAAATTATTGAACGGGAGAAAAAATATCAGGACGCGAGTGACTAATTGTAAGTTGGGAAATAATTAAAAGTTTTACAGGTATGTAAAATCTTTCGAGTCGATAGACATAAATGCCAAAGCAAGCATGGCTAAACGAATAAGGCGAATGGCAAGAACATAGTATATGTTAAATTTACACTTTGTTGCAATATTGCAAAATAACTTCATTTTTCTATTGACAATAGCAAATCTGAATTATTTCAAAAATTGTTAGTTTTAACATATGCGAATATTATTAATAAATATAAACTATTATTTTTTAAGCAAAAAAAAGATTATTTGATAATTTACACTGTTAGAAACAAATGCGGAAAAAAGAAAAGAAAGTTGCGAGAAGCAAATCTCGAACACGGGATTTTTCATATTCCAGCAACATGCCTTAGAAACACTTACTTCTTAGCATTTATCGTCTGTTGCGTCGGCTCGGTGGAAGGGAGACGGCGTTCTCTTCCATTGGTCGACCGGGTCGAGCTCACACGGATAGGGTGACGTCATCGGTTCTCGGTTGTATTAGTGTGATGCCGCCGCTCGTTTCTGGCAGCATTGCGCTAGCGTACAACTCGCGGACTCGAACAAACTGATTCGGTCCGCGGAGACGCTGAACAAGCGCAATCACCGAAATTGCTTGCGCCAGCGTCCAAGAGTGGAAACGCTACTTCGCGCGATGAAACGCTTTTTTTTCTCGGACAAAAATGAGGGTTTTATACGGGAAAGTATTAGGAGGAAGAAAAATCTTTAAGAAAAATTATGCGAGAAAACATTTATTTTTACGAACAAAAGTACATGATTTGAGAATAATAAAAATATTTGTTTTTATTTCTTAAATTTTTCATAGTTTTTACATAGTTTCTATACAATTATACATTTTACATTTTAAAACTAACAATATTTTCTTAAATTAAATAAAAAAATTTTTTATTTATACTTTTTACAAAAATTTATAAATCTACTTAAAGCTATTTACATAAAGTCGGAAAACACGCGCTAATCGTCGACAGCGAAAGAGCGAAAGAACAATTCCGTAAAAAATTAGTGAATCGCGTAACCGTAAGGAACGGAACAACGACTACTGAGAAATCTACGTTTCAATAGCACAGGAGTACAAGCTTTCACTTCGTCGCGAGTTATTAACTCGTGAAAAGCCGTACGCCGAATTGCTCTGAAACGTAGATTTATCGATGTTCTATGTGACTTTCCTTCTTCACTTTCCTCTTCTCGTCCCTCTCGCTCTTTTTGCAATATTAATTCTCTTATACTATTAAAATTAACTAAGCATGAGTTTGCAAAGTTTAGGGTTATACCCTTTACTTTGCAAACTTCGTGCGTGAGTCCTTTCGGTGTGCGAACAACGTAAGCATAAAATTTCGGGCCACCGGATACAAACGCCTCGATGTAACTACCGGACCCATAGCTTTCGAGTTCATTCGTCATATCGCCCAAAAAATTACCCGTACGCGGCTCGTATTCGGAAGGATCACCGCTGCTTACATAAATGCAAGAATCGGTATCATAATATAAAACGCGTCGATCTAAGCGTTCTAAATATTTATACAACACTAATCGCGCTAGCGCCGTCGTGTACGCCGCTAAAACGACGTTGGTAAGAGGCAAGGGAACGTCGGCCTCTTCCGAAAGAAGAATTTAAACAACTTCGCGACCGAACGTAATCCCGAATTTTTCGCGATATTGTTACTTTCGAGAACAATACCTTCGGTTTCCTCGTAATCGCGAAGATATCGTTCTTTAGCCTCGTCATCGGTACATTCACTCGGCCACCCGCTGGCTTCTTGTTTTAATTTTAAAAATGTATTAATATATTCGGCGAATAATCCACCCTGCCGCGTACCGTGATCGTAGCGTGTTGCGTTGTACTGCCAAATCTCGCTAACCTCCGACACGAAATAACCTTTTTCAAGCGCTTTGCGATATTCGCACGATACCCATGTACCCGTAAATTCACGTTCGGAAGGCACGTGTGTACAATTTTCGCGTGAAAATGTTTTGCAGCAACTGCGGCACAACGCGAATAACAATTTTCCGCGTACGCGATACGGTAACACGGGGTGAAAGAGATCGCGCGGTGCGAGTACTTTGCAACGTACGAGGCCTTCGACGGAGTCGAAATTATAATTCGGGCCTTCTCCGATTAGTACCGAACATTCCTCCCCGACATACACCGTGGGATGTCCGATCGGAAAAGTACCCGTTTTTAAAACATACGGATACAGAGAACATACATCGATGTATCGTATCTTCTCTGTACCCGTAATTTCATATCGAGTCGCAACATTCCCCGTACGCCCGCCGTAAAACGCATCGCGCGGATTGAGCGGTTCGTTTTCAACCATTTGATGGTGCTGTAAATATTCCCGCATTACGCTATTTACAACCATCGCACGATCGAAATCGCACTCCCATTTTTCCGTCACCGTGTATCCGCATTTTCGAAGACGATATGTCGTTGCGACGGTATGCTCATAACGCAAATCAATCGTATTCCTACGTTCGCTGTTTACGGAGAGGTTACTGTCGCGGTTGATTCTAAAGCACGACGGGCAACCGTGCCAAAAGCATCCGTGAAATTGAAACACGTGATGTCGTGTTACGCCGTTTTCTAACGATTCGTAATATCCGTCGACGAGTGTGCCGTCAAGTACGCGATATTCGCGGGTACGCCCTGCGTGAATAATGGGATGACCGAGCTCTCGCTCCATCCACACCAACCAACGCAGTGCTTTGCGCGATTGCGTATTCACGTGTCTGTACCCATCCGATGGAATTATACCAATCTCGCTTTCACGCAGAAAGTTTTTTCTAAAAACCCTCATACACGTGGAAGCGATTGTTGTACATTCCTCGAATGGGCACACTTTTCCGCGCCTCAGGAAAATTTTCCTAAAAGCCATGCACGCTCGTCTAAGAATATCCACGTCGTTGCGACAATAGCGCGATATCTCGAGTTGAAAATCAAAAATATAATTCGCCCGGGTTACTTGTCGTGCCATGCTAAAAACTGTTCGCGTTCTTTCGTATTCATAGTTTCCGGAGAGTAATACTCGACGCCCGGCAACGGTCCTACATAGAATTGATTATTGAGTGTGTTAAATAAATGCGGAAAGACGCCTTTATCCAAAGTATTCGCCAGCCCGAAAGCTTTTGGTAATTTGGATAACCGCATCGGCATATAATTAACACTGTCGATAAATTTGGTATTTCCTACCGTTAGTACTATGATTTTAGTACCGCTCAAAATTACACGAGGTTCTGTCGAAATACCGCTTTCTACTAAATATCGGAGGATAAATTGCGCGTCGAACGATTTTGCGTTATGAGCAATACAAATTATTTTTTTAAAATATATCGTCGGACGCGTCGCGAAATTTACAAATTCTTTAACGGGATCGTGACGAAATGTAAATTCGCGGATACCGCACCAAAGACACCGCACCGACATATCTTCTATTTCCGCGCACGATTCGCAAATCTGCTGCGCGACGCAGAGAATAGGCACGTGAATTTTTACATTAGCGGTACCTCGAAGCGTTTCATCCTGTCGTGTTTCGAAATCGTAAAACACGAATGCGGAGCGATTTTCTGTTTTCGACACGTGTTCATCCTCATTTTGATCTTTGAAATGCTCTTCCGAAGAGCGACCCGCGATGCTACTCAAAGCTCGATTGATCGGCATCATGCAGCAATAATGATTTAGCGGTTGGTGAGAACGACACGTGAAACAGAAAGCCGCGCCGCATTCGTGCTGTTTCTTTCGTTCGATTACACGACCGCACTCGCTGCAAAATCGTATAACGCTGCAAACGCTTTGAAGCGAATGCTCGTCGTACGATTTTTGCGCGCAATGACGCTCGAGGCATGCGCGATTAAAAAATTCGCGATTACATTCCGTGCAGCGTATTCGCTCATGTTCGAATCTCTCGCAAGTTGGAACCATGTTACAACGCGGGCATTTATTAGAGCATCGATGCCCTTTCGCGTCACTGCGATAAGCTACGTTGCACGGAATGCAATACCCTCTACTTCCAACAGCGGCTCTTAAATTTAAAATCACGCTATAATGACGCGATTCGGCGACAAATAAAATATTTAATCGAGATATAGGTTCTCGATGTAGAGAGGCTAGCACCGCTGTTCCGTCGAATAACGGTTTACCCCCGCGACCAAAAGTGTCGGAATTGTAAACTATTATCGCGACATTTTCCGCGGCTAAATATTGTTGGAAATGTTCGATTTCCCTAATTCCGCAGCCGACTTCCGGAATCGCGATACCGACTTTTTTCGTCAACTCGCCGGCAAGTTCGCGTTGCGACGACGAATTTCGTGTTCTCACCGCGTTCCATCTCGCATGCAACTCGCCTGTACGCACATTTCCACGCTCGTTATTAATCTGTGCCGTCACGAGCGCGCGAGGAAAACACAGATTATCGCTGTTGTTTATTGTTAAAATCGAACGTTTACCAACAATATCTAGAGCGTTATATCCACATCCCGCGGGAGGAGTGATACGAAAAACGCGGATATTAAACTCTTGCGGTACGTTTAACCCCCCTGAACTTTGAGCTAATAAACTCACGAGATTCCAAATGTTCTCGGGAGTCAAATCGTTCGCCGGACGGAACGATATTCCAGCGGGGCCGTGAGAAAGAGCCGGAGAGTCGAAAGACAATCCAACATAATCTCCCGGTACGCATGAAAATATCGTGTAAGAGTGAATTTCGCGAAACGCGTTTTCCAATCGTGTGTAAACCTCCCCTCCTCCCTCGGGAAACGGAAGTATACGGAATCTAGCCTCTCTACCCTCTATCCCGAAATTTCTAAACCTACGCGTGTTTTCCGATACTAATTCTATATAATTAAAATTATCGCCGACCTGATTATTATTCCGACGCCTTTCCGCCGCCGATGCTGCATCGATATCCTCCGCTCGCCTCGTTTTCTCCTCCGTTCTTTCCTCTTCCTGCGGCGCTGTTTCGAAGTCGTCGGTTTCGCCAGTCGATTCCACACCCGACCGAGTTTCCTCCGGCTCTTCTTCTCTACCACCACCTGTTTGAACTGCAAAAGTCAAAATTAAAAAATTAGCGAATTAATTAGAAAATTTGATAAAATATATTTTATATCTTCATGCTCGAATTTTATTTGCAATAAAAATCGAAAAATTTGTAGTGTTAAATCAGCTCACCTCTAAATTTTCTTCTTTTTTATTTTACACCCTTGTTTGATAATTATAATCGGGAGAGTAAGAAATCACAGGGGGTCTGTATCCTGTGAAAATTTTAATGTTTAAAAAATAAAATTCGAGCATAAAAGCAACTGTAAAAATTTGCAATCTTTCTTACCTCTGTCAGCCATTCCCCATCCGTCTTGCTCGTGGCTTTGTTCATCCCCTCCTTCATAATTCCTCTCCTCGGCCTGTAATTCCTCTTCCTGCTCTTCCTCCTCCTGCTCTTCTTCTTCTTCTTCTTCGTCTTCCTGCTCTTCCTCTTCCTCTTCCTCCTGCTCTTCCTCTTCGTCGTCTTCGTCAGCCATGGGTAATATTACTTTCTGTGGACGGTCGTTATCTAAAAATTGACGTTATTAATTTTTCAAATTTTTTAGTTATTTTATGCTTCTGCTAAGATAACTTTTCTTATCACTTACTGTACAAAGGACTGAATATTTCCTCCTCATCGAACGAGCTCACTTCGCGAGGAGCCGGCTGACTCGTCGATTCGTTGCTCACAAGATCGACAAGCTCCGGCGTAAGAATAATTCGCGCGCGAGCTAAAACATTAAATTTTTTTAAAAATTTCCTAATATTAAATCAATGCTGTTATTTTATTTCATATAAATTACTTTTACAAAGGTCTATTACTTACACAAAGGTCCAGCCTCAGGCGAGGTATCGGCTCGCCGTCTTATCCCGCGGCGTTGAGTAGCTCGCTCTTTGACATAATTTTGACGTACGCCACGCGCCACACCCTCCACCGCCATAATTTTTTTTGGCTCGTGACATTGTAGCGTTCCTAAAAAATAATAATTTTAATTTTTTTTAATTTTGTTTTAAATATTCATAATAAAAAACAGAAACTTACCATTTTTTACCGCACCACGATAGTAATTCAGCAGGCCGGCGATATAGCCTCCCGCATCCTCTTCTTCGTTGTCGTTAAACACACGCCTCATCTCGATTATTTCGCTGGCAATAATCAAAAGCTGGAGGTAAATCGAGAAATGCCCCAAACGGAATAAAACCGCGAACACCGCGCTAGGGCACGCATCCGCAAACTTTGCGAATACAACATAATTATTATCGTCGTTGTCGGATAACGACGATAAATAATTATCGATGCAGAGCCCGTTTAAACTACGAGTCAATCGCAAACACGATTCGATAATTTCCCGCAAACTAGACATTTTTAATTCAACGTGGCTTCGATACGCAGTGAAATCACACGAAGACGGAAATACAGATCGCTATGATCCCGAATGCGCGAGAAAATGTGAAACTGTGCGATTTTTCAGCGTCTTCCCGTTTTATACCCAGTTTTCTCCCCACCTTGAGAAAATTTAGGAAAAAAGCATCCTTTTCAAATATTTTTATTACACTTCCTTTGAAACTGGACAATGGTCCAGGTCCTTTCATCGTACAACGTTTCGGTCATTTCGTCGTACTTTTCACGATAATCCTATTATTCAACGAACAATACTTCAAGATAGGAGAGCAAGGTGCTTCGGAAAAAATAAAATATCAAGTTGATTGATTCAGGGTAAGAATAATCCTATAGTATTGAACACGTAGTAAAAATTCCGACGATAAACTTGTTAAAAAATACTACGCGACGGGTAGAAATTCTATTGATTGAATAAGAATAATCTACTATATATCAATCGCGTAATAAAAACCACAATAGGGTAGCAAAAATTTTTCCGTTGTAAGATCATGAAAATTTATTCCGTAACATGTTGCGACACGAAAATTTATTCCGTAACATGTTGCGACACGAAAATCGAAACTTTCTTTATCTAGTTGAATTTTCGTGGGAATTCGGAAAAGTAATATTTGTTAATGCGTCGCCTTTGCGACCAATCATAGTGCTTAAAAGTTTATATGTGTTCAAATTTCCCCCACCATTTTCTGTTACGTAGAAGATTGTAACATTTTTCTCATTCGTCTTCTAGCATTCGAACCTACAAGTTCAACAGCGAACAAGTTTCAGTTTTCGTATTTTTGTTTCGCGTCTGCGTATAAAAATCAGTGTCATGGATAAACGCCGGGAAATTGTGGAATCCGAAAAGCCGACAAAGTGCAGCGACACTTCCGAAGCAAGATGCGACATCTCCGAAAAAATTGTGCAGAATTGCATGTTATCTACAACATATGGGTTGAATTTTTCCTATACGAAGAAAATTCATGTTGGGCTGCAAACTTCAATCAACGGCGACGAGTTTGATTTTCAACCTTTCGTTAAATTTTCATCCAAGAGAGCCGATGGTATTTGCTTCAACATGGCGGAATGGCAAAAATTTCAAGAAAATATGAAGCAAATGTCGGATTACTTAAATGGAAATAGTATTACGGTAAACTCGATTATTATCAACAAGATAATTATAAATTTCACCACTGCTTATGGAGCAAGAGCTTTGTTATTGACATATCGAGAAAACGGACAAAAAGTTCAACCTTTGGAAAATACCACGACTAAAGAAAAAATTCATGCGCCGAAGAAACGCCGGACTTATTCGCTCGCTATAGCAATGCAGAGAGCTAGTTTTCTGGGACTAGAAAATATACTCGAATGTGTAAACGCTAATTTGTGAATCGACTGAATATAATCACCACTAGTGCCAATGATTGCGCTAAATATCTTATTAATAAAATACAAATAAGACTACCTATTGTGAGCTATATCGAAAACGATATTATAAAACTCGCGTTCAAATCTAATTGTCACGAAATACAAACTAATGTACGTACGCAACTAAAAGATTTAACATTTCTCGACGATCAATTTGAAATTGTATTTTTAGAATTAATCGCTCTTTACTTCGATCAAATTGTACATATAATTAGATTTCAACAAAAATTGTAATTCATACATTAATGTATACTTTTATAATTTATAATTAAATTTGATTCTATTAAAAATCATAAAATGTATAAACTTTATTTTGTCAGTACAATTATGTATTCTTAAGAAAAATTTTAAATAAACGATTTTGTATTCCATTTCTCGTGTTTGTTTTCTTCCTCTTTTTGCATGTTCCTGCACTCGCCATCCTCAATCCATACAGCGCGCTCAATCCGCGAAAACGGGTGGCTGACGCTCACTCCGTTCACGCGATATCGCTGCACCCTTAACCAACATGCCGAATATCAGACTAAAAGGCATCTGATCATTCGTCGCTGCGACGTCGTTCTTTTGTTCGCTATACGTGCCCGGCGCGCGCTCTATACCGTTTGCACTCCCTTAGTCGTCACTCTATCTCGTCGAATATCGGTCTAGCAGACTAGAATCCACCGTTTGACTCCGTGACGTCGTTCTTTTGTTCTCCTATACTTGCCCGCTCACAGATCTCTTGGCCGTAGTTCTATCATCCCCCGCCCGACATCTTGGCGATGTTTGTTTACATTTCCCATACCTGCCAGAGAGTCCGGAATACCTCATATAGACGCGGCCCCACCATAAATACGCTCCGTCCCTTCACGGACTAAAGGCGACTGTGTGACGTCGTTTGTTTTGATGCCCCATACCTGCCAGAGAGTCCGGGATACCTCATATAGACGCGGCCCCTCCATAAATACGACCCCTTCGCGAGGCGACTGTGTGACGTCGTTTGCTTTGACGCCCCATACCTGCCAGAGAGTCCGGGGTACCTCATATAGACGCGGCCCCGCCATAAATACGACCCTTCGTGAGGCGACTGCGTGACGTCGTTTGTTTTGATGCCCCATATCTGCCAGGCCCCATACCTGCCAGGCCCCATAGCTATAAATACGACCGTACGACTTGAAACCGTGTGAGCTTCGGCGGACGCGGATTAGCTCGCCGGAATCCAGGTTCGGTCGGTTGGGGGTATGTCAAATAAACCAAATGCTCGTTTATAACAAAATAATGAAACAGCGTTTATTGAGAAAGATGTTGATTCGATTTGCCTCGAATGATCTGCTACAATGCTCGTGCATACATGCGAAGCGTGTGCAAGATGAATTTGAAATAGCATACAAATTAGCCAAATATCGGTGAAGTAATTAACAAGTGATAGCGAAATAGTTCTTTAAAGCGGCGTGAAATGAATACAGAGTAGCGTGAAGATAAATGCGGAGTATCGTTACTGGTAAAATAATTATTTGAGCAACGGTGGAATAATTATTTTAAAGCGGCGCAAAATAAAAGCAAAAGCAACGTGAAAATAAATGCAAGATATCGGCAAAGGCGAAATAATTATTTAAGCAATGGTGAAATAATTATTTTAAAGCGGCGCAAAATAGAAGCGAAAGCAACGTGAAAATAAATGCAAGATATCGGCAAAATGAAATAATTATTCGAGCGGCGGTGAAATAATTATTTAAGGCGGCGTAAAATAAATGCGAAGTATACGTGAAAATCAATGCGAAGTATCGTAATAATGAAATAATTATTTGAGGCGACGGTGGAATAATTATCAAGAGACACGGTAGTGTCTCGCGCCAAGTTCACGCGCAGCGCAAGACCGACCGTGTATCTTTACGCGAGCACATGAGCTGATAGGAGTCGAGATTTTCATATCTCAATAATGCGTGGACCGATCGAATTTATAATAGGCTCAATCGATAGAGCACATGCGATTTACATAATAAAAGTATCTTTACTTTTTTTGTACATGCTTTCTAAAAAAATATATTAATTGCCAAAGTTTGCCAAAGTCGAAATATGCCGAAATCTATGTAAGTTTGGTCGTCGTCGTCTGTTCGTCATCCTTCTCTAATATATAAGTTTTTCCTTTGTCAACTAGAAGCATCAAAATGCGACATGGTTGTCCTTTTCTACATCCCGTGAAATGTCGATTCCTGCATAAGAGCGTCTTTTTTCTCTCCTTTCTTTTTCTAAAAGATGTCTGTCCTTTTCCAACATGGCGGCGCTCAGACCTGTCAGCTCGCAGCTTTGATCATACTAATCACATTGATATAATTAATATCGGTCGTAAAATGTATATGTAACGTGTTGTGGAGACGAATAGAGATAGTGTATATCAAAATAATAGTATTCTTTATAAAAAAATTTTTCTCGTCTTGAAGTGCAGAAGTGTAGCAACACACATGCTGACAACACTCTTAAAGGGAACGTTCACAAGTGTCCCCTCCCGATTTGATTCTCCTTGAAATATGTTGTAAAACATACAATTTGAGAAGATATGTATTTTTTTATAGCGGCCCTAACTCAAATTTAAAGAGTGAAACACCCTTTTGAAAAAAACGAGTTTTTTCTTTGTGTGTAACTATCGCCAAAACCGTAGGAGATATAAAAAAATGTTTCAAGTAGAAGTTGTATGGCTTGTAATGGGCTTTATAACTGTGTAGTTGGATTTTCAAAAAATGTAATTTTTTAATTTACTCTTACCCCTTGGTATTATTTTTTCGAATTTCTAAATTTTTGTAATGACAAAAGTTGTAGCATTTTTTACGCTGAATTCAACCATATATGATTTTATTATGTTCCGAAATCGCATCTTTTAAAAATAAGTCATCAGTATCATATTATATGCGTCGCGCTGCATGACGCATTGTTTATACCGCACTTGTGTTGCGCAATAGTCGTTAAATAAATATAAAAATAACATGTTATCACATATTTAAGGAAGAAAAGTTAACTAAAATTGTTGCTAAAGCATCCCTTCCACATTACACTCTAATAGATAATCGCTGCATTTCGTATGCAGCGCGTTGTTATATACAAGTTAACTATCAGCGCATATTACACTTTGAAGTTTTGCTTGCAGTGACCACGGGAAAATAATTTATGAAACGAAAACAGTGAATGAATCAATCTATTCAACATATATCTACCCTGACTCTACCTTCTTGGCCCGACTTGACTGAGAATGAAATAAAATATAAAATTCCGTACAGTTTACTCTTTTTCAATAATTTTAATATACTGTGATTCTACATGCTATTACATTCCACTAAATTACTACAATTTTTTTAAACTATGGTATATAAAATCTTGAAATATAAAATGTATATTATAAGTATAATTATAATATATTGATACAATAAATAAGCTTTTATATATATATATAAGCTTATTTATATACAGGGTGAGGCAAAAGTATGGAAACCCCCGAATAAGTTTTGAGGAAGGCATTTTACGAAAAAATGTTAAATACAAAAGTTTTAGGAAATTTCTCTGGCTTTTCAATGGTGACCTTGGATTTGACCTTGACCGTGACCTTGAAGGTTATTTGAAGGTCAAAGTAATTTTTTTAAATGGAAACCCCTATTTTTTATTTCAAAATCTAATAGCTGGTGTCAAGAGCTTTTCAAAACACTATAATGAAGTTATTTTTCATTAAGTACTTTTTAAGTTATGAGGCTTGTAAATTACAGTATTTTGACATAAAATACAAAATATCTTGTAAAACATTCAATTTTTGGGAATCTTACCTTAATACTTTTATGCATAAAATAATGAGACAAATTAATTGGTATAAAGAAAACACATAGTTACTTTAAAAAAAAAATACGTAGTTTGCAACATGCAACTGCATACTTTTTTTAAAACCAATGTGTTTTCTTTATACCAATTGATTCGTCTCATTATTTTATGCATAAAAGTATTAAGGTAAGATTCCCAAAAATTGAATGTTTTACAAGATATTTTGTATTTTATGTCAAAATACTGTAATTTACAAGCCTCATAACTCGAAAAGTACTTAATGAAAAATAACTTCATTATAGTGTTTTGAAAAGCTCTTGACACCAGCTATTAGATTTTGGAATAAAAAATAGGGGTTTCCATTTAAAAAAATTACTCTGACCTTCAAATGACCTTCAAGGTCACGGTCAAGGTCAAATCCAAGGTCACCATTGAAAAGCCAGAGAAATTTCCTAAAACTTTTGTATTTAACATTTTTTCGTAAAATGCTTTCCTCAAAACTTATTCGGGGGTTTCCATACTTTTGCCTCACCCTGTATATTATAATTATACTTATAATATACATTTTATATATTATAGTTTAAAAAAATCGTAGTAATTTAGTGAAATGTAATAGCATGTAGAATCACAGTATATTAAAATTATTGAAAAAGAGTAAACTGTACGGAATTTTATATTTTATTTCATTCTCAGTCAAGTCGGGCCAAGAAGGTAGAGTCAGGGTAGATATATGTTGAATAGATTGTGTGTGATTCATTCACTGTTTTCGTTTCATAAATTATTTTCCCGTGGTCACTGCAAGCAAAACTTCAAAGTGTAATATGCGCTGATAGCTAACTTGCATATAACAACGCGCTGCGCACGAAATGCAGCGATTATCTGTAAGAGTGTAATGTGGAAGAGATGCTTTAGCAACAATTTTAGTTAACTTTTCTTTCTCAAATATATAATAACATGTCATTTTTATATTTATTTTGCGACTATGCACAACACAAGTGCGGTATAAACGGTCATGCAGCGCGACGCATATAATGTGATACTGATGACTCATTTTTGAAAGATGTGATTTCGAAACATAATAAAATCATATATGGTTGAATTCAGCGTAAAAAATGCTACAACTTTTGTCATTACAAAAATTTTGAAATTCGAAAAAATAATAACAAGGGGTGGAGGTAAATTAAAAAAAATTTTATTTTTTGAAAATTTAACTACACAGTTATAAAGTCCATTACAAGCCATACAACTTCTATTTGAAATATTTTTTTATCTCCTACGGTTTTGGCGATAGTTACACACAAAGAAAAAAACCGTTTTTTTTTTCAAAGGAGTGTTTAATCCCTTAAATTTAAGTTAGGGCCGCTATAAAAAAATACGTGTCTCCTCAAATTGTATGTTTTACAACATATTTCAAGGAGAATCAAATCGGGGGAGGGGACACTTGTGAACGTTCCCTTGTTAGTATTCTGTAGTTAGTGGACAGAAAGTGTACTTTGTGCACATTGGTGGAATCGGCAGGTATGTAATGTTTATAGAGAAGAAATGTCTAACACTTGGATTGAAGCTGACGATACGCTAATTAAAAAAAGACAATGGCCTAAAGGTGCTAAAGATGTTTTTGTCATTCTTACAGAAATTTGATCAAAAGTAATCTGTTTTTATATACGAAAAAACGCAATAACTTAGAAATACAGATGGTTTTTTATACCCTTTTTATGATCACTAATAATTTTCTTATAAAACATGTTGTAAAATATAAAAAAAAATTATTAGGTTTGTATAAATTAAGATTTCTATAATCAAAAAGAGGATCGTCGTGTTGAAAATATGACGGGAGTGATGGTGGGATATTATTACCATTATTTTTACTAAAAAAAAAGAATCATATTTATTAAAATTATTTTTACTAAAAAAAAGAAATGATATCTCACAAAAAACCTTTTTTTTAAAAAAAGGTAAAAAAAGGGCGCCAAGTACACGCCTTGTTATATTAAAAAAAAGTTTTCCTCATAAAAAAACCTTTCCAAAAAATTGTTTTTTTAAAAAAAGTTTTCCTCATAAAAAACCTTTTCAAAGAACTGTACTTTCAAAAATATATTATATTAAAAAAAAGTTTTTCTCACAAAAAACCTTTCCAAAAAAAATTGTATATATCATAAAAAACTTTCCAAAAAGATTGTATTTCCAAAAATATATTATAAAAAAATCTTTTTAAAAAAATTATATATATTTATTATAAAAAACCTTTCCAAAAAAATTGTACTTTTAAAAAAAGTTGTATATATTAAATAAAAATTTGCTACATATTCTGTCTATAAAAGAGGTGATATCAGAAAATGACGCCAAGTTTAAATAAAGAACCTTTCAAAAAAAGTTGCATGTATATCTAAATATTTATTTAAAAATGATATTTATGTTTATATCTAGTTAATTCTTCTTAAGTATACTTTTTAAAATAATTGCATCTGTATTTAGTTATTTTTTTTATATCTGTATCTAGTTAAATAAAAAAATTTTTCAAATTTAATCAAAATAAAAAAATATTACAAAATTTCGCAAAAAACTTGGTGCTGCTATAAAATAGTCTTAAAATATTATTATACATCTTAAAATATTATAGAGCAATGAAGGCTATTTTATAGCAGCGCCAAGTTTTTTGCGAAATTTTGTAATATTTTTTTATTTTGATTAAATTTGAAAAATTTTTTTATTTAACTAGATACAGATATAAAAAAAATAACTAAATACAGATGCAATTATTTTAAAAAGTATACTTAAGAAGAATTAACTAGATATAAACATAAATATCATTTTTAAATAAATATTTAGATATACATGCAACTTTTTTTGAAAGGTTCTTTATTTAAACTTGGCGTCATTTTCTGATATCACCTCTTTTATAGACAGAATATGTAGCAAATTTTTATTTAATATATACAACTTTTTTTAAAAGTACAATTTTTTTGGAAAGGTTTTTTATAATAAATGTATATAATTTTTTTAAAAAGATTTTTTTATAATATATTTTTGGAAATACAATCTTTTTGGAAAGTTTTTTATGATATATACAATTTTTTTTGGAAAGGTTTTTTGTGAGAAAAACTTTTTTTTAATATAATATATTTTTGAAAGTACAGTTCTTTGAAAAGGTTTTTTATGAGGAAAACTTTTTTTAAAAAAAACAATTTTTTGGAAAGGTTTTTTTATGAGGAAAACTTTTTTTTAATTTAGTATGACGTGAGGCGTCCTGGTGCGGTCGGCGAGAGCGCAAGCGCGGGCGATCGTGTCGCAACGGTTGGTACAAGACGGAGCGCTTGTCGGTGAGTGCGTTCGTAGTATCGCGAGTCTGTTCGATCGTAGATCGATGCGGACTATTCGGCGGCGCGGATTGGTCGACGCGGTGTTGCTTGCCGGACGGATTACAATTATGAAATCCCGGCGAATAAACGCGGTATGCGGACTTAGGTTGCCGGTTACGTTCGGCGGGAGTACGAGGATGCTCGTACGAAGACGGAATTTAGAATAGCGACCTGGCTAGGTATGCGGAAATGCCCGCAATACAGAGTTCGGTGGCCTAGAGGAACCAAGTACGCTTGGCGGGTATACGAATATATTCGTATCCTGGAATCAAAGAATACTGAGGACGCTCGGCGGTACACGAGGATACTCGTGTGCTGGCACAGGTATAGAGTCCGAGTATGCTCGGTCGGGACTACGAGGACGCTCGTAGCAGGGTTGTTCGCTGTCGATCAGCGAACGGAGTCTGGTGAGAAGACGTTCAGCCGGACCTCTTTTATACCCGGCTGGCGGCCGAATGATTTCGAATCGGCAAGCATCGGCGGTTTCGGCGGCGAGTCCCCCACAATACGGAATTTCGGAACGGTCGGGTGTGGGGGATTTTCGGCGGTTGACCGCCGCTGTTTTTGATAGGAAATTTATCGGCGCGCGATGCGCCCTTGGTGGGCTACGGACGATGGACGGTCCGTAGCCGTAACGATGCAGCGGGCATACAGACTTACTTCATTAGATCTATAGGTAGCCATGCGGACTAGGACCAGGACTAGAAACCCAGCGATCCAGGTTCAAACCCGGTTTGGATTTTCTCAATTCGGAAAAAAATAAAAATTTGCGTCATCCCGCGCCTGCCATAAATACGACCCTACGACTTACTTCATTAGGGCTACGTTCGGAAACCTCACACTCTGTGTAGTGTGATAATTTTCAGTGGAGAAGTAGTGGGGATATCGTGTGCCTTCGGGTGTAGAGTGTTTCCGAACGGTTGGTTGTGCGTTGATGGATATTTTGATTTCGATCGTGTCATCCGGACAATCTATAGTGACACTAAAATCTAATTGTCTTCGCGTTTCGATCTCCTTGTCCCACGATCAATCTTTTTAATTTCAATCTAGGAATCTCAGGAATTTTTTGGCGCACGCACTTGTAAATATTATATAATTACAAAATATGTACTCATATCAGTCGCTACATTATACGACAAATGCAAATTTATAAATGTATGTAGGTTCATATATCGCGATTTGTATATAATTTTTAAAGCTAAGCAGTTTTATTTTTCCTAGTGAATATCTTTGCCATTTTAAATGGAGAATAACAACCGGCGACAAAGTGCTATTATTGCAATCGGTGTAGTAGCTGGACAAAATTTATTAAGGTCAGTTATCGAAAGACTTCACCACGAAGAAAGTAGTGATGACGAATGTGACCGTTTGACTCAGGGAGTAAATGTGCTGGAAGCACGAGTCCGTACTCGAAACAACTTAAGAAGAGCCATGAGAATTAGAGGGTACATCACCACAATAGTACCTAATTATTCGACAAGGCAGTTTAGAGAACATTTTCGAATGAGGACAACATTCAAAAACTTAGAAAGAATATTAACGCCCGATTTAATAAGAACTGCAGAAAGTGGAAGATGCACTTTAAGTGTACAGACCCAGTTACTCGCAGTCCTCTGGCTGCTCGCAACTCCTGATTCATTTAGGTAAGTAAGTAGCATAAGTTTAAATACAATTTTTGTAAAGCTTTTACAAAGAGGAAAACATTCAACAGCAGATAAAAATGCCTTTTTTCCGGAAAATGAGTATATAATAGGCGATAAAGCTTATCCGGTATTATCATGGTGTTTAGCTCCATATATGAATAGAGGCAATTTGACCGAGGTATTATTATTTGTAGTTTGTAGTAAAATTTGAATTTGTACAAATTTACTAAATTATTAGTCATTACTTTAGTTTACACCGATACTTTAATACTTTAATACGTACCAAGTTCTATACTGATCAATCACAGCTATTCTCTTCCTTAGAGGAATGTCTGTAATTGATCAGTATATAGTACTTAATATGCAATTAATGTATCGGTGTAAACTAAGTTAATAAGATTATAAAATTGCACAAATAAATAAATATAATAAAAAAATACAATAAATATAATATAATAAATACATATAATATATATAATAAATATAAATAAAATATAATAAATATAATAAAATATAAAGAAATATAATATCGGCCTAACTGAATTTTTTGTTTTTACAGGTACAAAAGAATTTCAATGAACACTTGTCAAAAATGAGGCAAATTATTGAAAGGGCATTTGCCCTTCTTAAAGAAAGATTCCGACGCCTTAAATATTTACATATGAGTTGTGCTTATCTAATACCTTATGTCATCTTGGCATGTTGTGTACTCCACAATATTTGCTTAGAAGGTTGTGGTGATGATGTGGATGATTTTATACACGACGGTATGGAATGTGATGTTGGTAACAATGATGTGAATGATGGTATAATTCCTGATCGACTACGAAATGACGAAAGAGGACTTATTCGTCGAAACTATTTGGCAGCTCTTGTGGCACACGTTGCACCGTAGAGAAAGAAGGATTATGAAATAGGATTATAAAATTAAAAATAAATTAAAAAATGTATTTCTTTTTTATTAAAAAATGTATTTCTTTTTTATTAAAAAATGTATTTTCTCTTTCATTTTATACATTTAATGCATGAACAAATCGACAATTAGTTTTATTGTAAACTAAAAAAATTCTTTTGTAATGAACAGAAGCTTTCTTTGAATGAACAGATTAGCTACATAAGTACATACATCAAAAGATTATAATAAAATAATATCGACTTTTCTTTTAAACAAAACTCTTAAAATATATTATTAACATTTTATAAACCATTTTAGGAACCATATGTAATGTAAGAAAAAGATTGTGGGAAGTTTTGTTGTTAAATACATATATATACAGGGTGAGGCAAAAGTATGGAAACCCCCGAATAAGTTTTGAGGAAGGCATTTTACGAAAAAATGTTAAATACAAAAGTTTTAGGAAATTTCTCTGGCTTTTCAATGATGACCTTGGATTTGACCTTGACCGTGACCTTGAAGGTCATATGAAGGTCAAGTCCATTTTTTTAAATAGGAACCCCCATTTTTCATCGTAGATTCAGAAAGAGCGGAAAATTTTACATCGGAATATGACCTTGACCGTGACCTTGAAGGTCATATGAAGGTCAAGTCCATTTTTTAAAATAGGAACCCCCATTTTTCATCGTAGATTCAGAAAGAGCGGAAAATTTTACATCGGAATATGACCTTGACCATGACCTTGAAGGTCATATCGAGGTCACGGCCATTTTTTCAAAAAACGAGAACGTCTATTTTTATCGTACATTTGGAAAGTTTTAAGATAAATGTCACATTAAGCTCCCCCCCCCTCCACAAACGAGAGGAAGATATGTTTTCCTATGTATTTTGACATGCTGATTTCAAATCCGGAGCAATTTTTTGGCACTGTTTAGTAGGTTTCGAGAAAAACGTAAAAAATACCAAAAAAATTGTATGTAAGTGAGTTCGTTAACCAGGAATGCCTGTTATCACCGGACACCGCGTGAAGGTGAACTCTTGTCCAGCGTGTGTGTGTGTGTGTGTGTGTGTGTGTGTGTGTGTGTGTGTGTGTGTGTGTGTGTGTGAAAATGCGATCGTTTCCGGTCTGAAGCTTTCAAACCCACCACCGTGGCGTGATCGATGCCTTTAAGGACACTCTTAAGGCAAGTGTTCAAAGTGTCTTCCATCGACTATTTGACAGCGCCCTAGTCAAATATAAAAATTCTTAATAGCACTGAACACCATTTCAGGCGGTATTTGTGTGCAAACATCTACGATTTGCTGTCTCAATTCTGCTAAATCACGAGGTTGGGTTATGTAAACTTTACTTTTTATGTAACCCCAAAGAAAAAAGTCAGGTGGAGCCAGGTCAGGGGACTTTGCTGGCCATTCGATTGTTCCTCTCCGACCTATCCACCGAGAGATTCGGGAATGTAACATTCAAGTAATCTCTTACAATATTTCGATAATGCGGTGGTGCACCGTCTTGTTGGAACCAAACCTCATTAAAATCATCGCCAGTTATTTCTTGTATAGCTGGAACGATGTCGTTTATGAGCAAATCCAGATATTTTTCTCCATTTAAATTGCTTTGTATGAAAAAAGGCCCAATTATTCGATCTCTAATTAAGCCTGTCCATACATTCAACTTTTGTGGTGTTTGTGTATGAGCTTCAAGTAGCCAATGAGGATTTTCATCGCTCCAATACCTGAAATTATGACGATTAATTTCCCCATTAAGTTGAAATGTGGATTCATCTGTAAAAGCGATAAGGTGCAGAAAATTAGAATCCTGATAAATTCTATCCATCATAATTTCACAAAATTGCACTCGACGGTCAAAATCATCTTCATTTAACTCTTGGTGAAGATGAATTTTGTGAGGATGAAATTTTACGTGTTTTAAATTCCTAAGAACTGAACGTTGGCTCATTCCAAGCTGTCGAGCTCCATTTCTAGTAGATAATCTACGATTTTCAACGAATGATAGGGCTACTTCAAATTGATGTTCTTCGTTTGTTTCGGATTTCGGCCGTCCAGGTTTTGGACGACTTTTATTACTTCCAGTTTCTTCAAATCGCCGAATAGTTTTAGAAACAGTTCCCTTAGAAATACCTGCTTTGCCAACGCGGAACGTCGCATTAAATAAATCCACAACTTCATTGTACGATCTCTGCCTGTCCCCCCAACCTCTCATCATTAAAAGAGAAATTCTTTCTTGCTCTGTTAGAGAAGCCATTTGGAAGTAAACTACCAGAGACAGTAGTAAGGAAACAGAAAATGTCACACTGAAGTGATCTTTTATTAACCCAAAAGGGACCTTACAAAAATTACTGTGTCGTATTCTTCACTAACTATGGTACCCTGACAAGAACTGTTACTCTGCTTTTCGGAGGACTATGCAATTATCGTGAAAATAAATTTTAGAACTTCTTCGCACTTCGCCAATGACCAAAGTACCAATAGATAACCACTTGTCCCAATTCCTAGAAGGCCCCTTGGCATACTAAATTGACATGTAATACAAGGGCCTTCTAGGAATTTTTTTGGTATTTTTTACGTTTTTCTCGGAACCTACTGAACAGTGCCAAAAAATTGCTCCGGATTTGAAATCAGCATGTCAAAATACATAGGAAAACATATCTCCCTCTTGTTTGTGGAGGGGGGGGGGAGCTTAACGTGACATTTACCTTAAAATTTTCCAAATGTACGATAAAAATAGACGTTCTCGTTTTTTGAAAAAATGGCCGTGACCTCGATATGACCTTCAAGGTCATGGTCAAGGTCATATTCCAATGTAAAATTTTCCGCTCTTTCTGAATCTACGATGAAAAATGGGGGTTCCTATTTAAAAAAATGGACTTGACCTTCATATGACCTTCAAGGTCACGATCAAGGTCATATTCCGATGTAAAATTTTCCGCTCTTTCTGAATCTACGATGAAAAATGGGGGTTCCTATTTAAAAAAATGGACTTGACCTTCATATGACCTTCAAGGTCACGGTCAAGGTCAAATCCAAGGTCACCATTGAAAAGCCAGAGAAATTTCCTAAAACTTTTGTATTTAACATTTTTTCGTAAAATGCCTTCCTCAAAACTTATTCGGGGGTTTCCATACTTTTGCCTCACCCTGTATATATATATATATATATATATATATATATATATATACACATATATTGAATAAATAGTTATCTTTATTTTGTATTTTATGTGATAATGACTGAAATAATGAGAGTATATATAATTTTAGTTACATAAAATATAAAATAAAGATAACTATATTCAATATGTATATGTATGTATTAAATAATTAATTAACTTATTTATTTATTTTGTATTAATTACGTAAAAATAAAAATAGAGAAAACATATAACATATTTTTCCAATTAGATATATAATATTATACATAAATTTTTCAAATCAAATATTTTATCATATCTAATTTATATCTATTAGACACATTATTTCGTCTCGTATGTACATCATACAGCCATACAATAGAATTTCAATTGCGAGAAAAAAGGTTAAATGACCTTATAAATTATCCGATAAAACATAAACAGACTACACAAATTACTAACTAAAAGAAATACGTATTTCTTAAAATCTGCCAGTTTACGAATAAATCGTCTTTAGCTCTCTTTTTTTCTAAACTGTCAGCTGACGTTAGATCGCCTCTGACAATATTTATTAAAAATTGTTAGCTGACGTTAGATCGCCTTTGACAATACTTCTCAAAATCTGCCAGTTCACGAATAAATCGTCTTTAGCTCTCTTTTTTCTAAACTGTCAGCTGACGTTAGATCGCCTCTGACAATATTTCTCAAAATCTGCCAATTCACGAATAAATCGTCTTTTGCTTTCTTTTTTCTAAACTGTCAGCTGACGTTAGATTGCCTCTGACAATATTTATTAAAAATTGTTAGCTGACGTTAGATTGCCTCTGACAATGTTTCTTAAAATCTGCCAGTTCACGAATAAATCGTCTTTAGTTCCCTTTTTTCTAAACTGTCAGCTGACGTTAGATCGTCTCTGGCTTTTGTAATTCTAAATTGCCAATCCACGAGAAAACCGCCTCTGGCTTGTCATATTCTATATTGCCAGTCCACGGGAAAACCGCCTCTGGCTTGTCATATTCTATATTGCCAGCCCACAGGAAAACCGCCTCTGGCTTGTCATATTCTATATTGCCAGTCTACGAGAAAACCGCCTCTGGCTTGTCTTATTCTATATTGCCAGTCCACGAGAAAACCGTCTCTGGCTTGTCTTATTCTATATTGCCAGTCCACGAGAAAACCGCCTCTGGCTTGTCTTATTCTTTATTGTAAGATATTTTTATTACGTCATATGCTTTATATATATAATGTATATTATGTACTATATTATCTATATTTATATCAAAATATCTTTTTAAAATGACATTATTTTGTATACTCTTTTTACAATAAATGGATATAATATATGCCATATTTTTTATTTCTAAAGCATGAAATATAAAGATATTTTTAATTTCTTGTGCCTATCATTTGTAAAAAAATCTTGATAAAAGAAACAACATTAATTTTGCGACTTGCAATAATCTGTTTCAATATATGCTTTTTTTAAATACTTACAATTAGCCTTATTTTACGTGATTAACTTGGTATTTAAAATACGTATCAAAATCAAAAATGTATTTCTATTACAGTAGAAAAAAAACATTCTTGTCTTACAACACAGAGAAATGGCAAAATATAATATTGTCTAAAGTACAGTCCAATAAAAACTGTTAAAATTGAACATTTTATAAAACCATTGTGATTTATGAAAAATCAGAACTATTATTTTAAAAATATAGACATATTTCGACTGTGTGTTTTAAACTGCACTACACATTCAAAAATCAGAGAATAATTTTTGTTTGCAAAGTTGTGCATAATGTCAGTGGAAAAGTGATTTATTTGTTATTGCATATACATGATATTTTACCATTCTTCTATGGTGTAAGACTACAATGTTTTTTTTTTACTGAATTAGAAATTAATTTTATATTTTGATGCGTATTTTAGATACCAAGGTAAACGCATAAAATAAGGCTAATTGTAAGTATTTAAAAAAAGTATATATTGAAACAGATTATTGCAAGTCAAAAAATTAATGTTTTTTTTATGAAGATTTTTTTACAAATGATACATACAAGAAACTAAAAATACTTTTATGTTTCATGCTTTATAAATAAGTTATATGACATATACATTTATTATAAAAATATATACAATATATAAAATGATATTAACTTTTTACATAGATACTTTGATGTGAATATATATAATATGGAGCATATAATATACATAATATATACACATGAAGCAGATAAATAAAAGTATTTTACAGAAAGTAGAATATGAATGTATGTAACTAAATAATGTAAATGTTTGCAAAAATGTTGCAAAATTTATGTATAATACATACACTTTTTTTATCCTTCAGAGTGCTTTCAACCCATTTTCTTCAGCCGGGTTTCCTAGCACATAACACACACACACGACTAATACACACATAACTAACACACACATAACTAACCTTAAAGATTCTGATGTATATAACAGATAGCACTAAGAACTGTATAGCGCTTCTATGCCAAAATCCGGGAACTGATCTGCTGCTCTTTTTAACCTTATTATCGTCTATATTGCTTGCATCCTTTGCATAATTGTAATTCGCGACGCATTTTAAAATTACATTTTTGAACTCAATTTGAAAGGTTTTTTGTTAATCTTTGATATACTCTTTTTCGGCCAGCACACTTGTTTAGGTCTATATAGTTGGCGCCCCCTCTAACGCAAATCGTAAAAACATTTATATATTTGGATTGTACATTGTTTGTACATGAATGTACTATGATTTTTATCGTTTGTACATTTTTCGTTAATTTAAAAAAAAATTACAAAGTTTTCGTAACTGTGCCAATGATAGTTAGCCCCCCCTATGTCGCAATTACATCACGTAAACTATAACTTATGAATTTATCGTGCTTAATCGTTTGTACGTCGTTTGTACATTATTAATAATCGGTTAAATTTATAATTCCAACATTTGTTTTTGTTTAAAACGCAAGATAAATAATTTTTATTTGAATATGGCGGGTACGGAGTACGGAGCGGGTGCGCATGCGTGTGCGTGCGTATGCGCGCCTGTGCGTGTATGTGCGTGCGTGTGTGTGCTGCATGTATTGTGTAGGTGTGTATGCGAGTGAGTGGTGGGTGTGTACGCGCGTGTGTATACACAACACACAGCATATACCCACACATACGCACACACCCACTCACACACACAGCATCACATTAGACGGCATTATATCACGGCTATGTCATCACAGCATAGCAAAAGTTAAAAGTTAAAGACTTTTAAAATATCTCTAGACAAAAAACTATTAATTTTTAAGCTTTGTTCCTATTGAGACTTTCGATCAGCATCAATATTATCGAGTATAGAAAATCAGAAAAACTGTCGAAATTTCTTAAAATCTCCTAACATTGAAGAAATTGTATATAATAATATTGTTGTGTGTCGTAACACAACGTGTCGCTATAAGGTTAATTAAGTTAAATACCAAAATAAAAATACTAAGAAAGAATTATTTAGCAAATAAAGAATAACGATGAGGCTGCAGAGAAACAACCTCGGATTCAAGGTGACACGAATCAGCAATCCGAGAAATATCAACAATAACATATCAATAATATTACAAAACTCTTGATTGCCGATTCGTATAAATACAGTCGCGCGCAAGCAGCGACGGATTCAGTCTACGATACGCGAATACACCGACTCGTTTCCCCGTGTCCGTACACGGCTCACGGAAATCTAACACCGTCCTGGCGGTTTGTGAGTGATTAAATAAATTGTTCGAGACAAGGTTTGCGTCCAGTTATTCCACACCTCTAAGCAGTGCGTCCTGTTCCCCAAGCGGATCTCGAACTTACGGTTGCGATCGGAAAGACTCGCAACATAAATTTGGTGGCAGCGGTGGGATTTCTGAGAAAAGAAGTGACGTATCTGGGGCACATTATTACTGAGAATGGAATAATGCCTGATGCGGGAAAAATCAAGGCTGTACAAGACTTCCCTACGCCGAACAAAACAAAAGATATCCAAGCGTTTATCGGATTAGCTGGATATTATCGGAGGTTCATCGAGAATTTCTCCGGAATCGCTAAACCACTCACTAAATCGATGAAAAAGGACGTGAAATTCGAGTGGACCGCGGAACAGCAACATGCTTTCGATGTATTAAAAGAAAAACTAGTTACAGCACCGGTACTTCAGTATCCGGATTTCAGCAAGGAATTCATAGTTACAACAGATGCTTCAGACTTTGCTGTAGGAGCTATACTTTCTCAGGGGGAAATAGGACAGGATCGTCCAATAGCCTACGCAAGTCGAACACTCAATCGAGCTGAGCAAAATTACAGTACTACGGAAAAGGAGTTGCTAGCTATAGTGTGGGCGGTAAAGCATTTTAGACCGTACGTATACGGAATTAAGTTTACAATAGTCACGGATCATCAACCGTTAACATGGTTATTCAATGTAAACGATCCGGGTTCGCGATTGATAAGATGGAGGTTGAAACTGGAGGAGTACACTTATGAAATCGTGTACAAGGCGGGAAAAAGCAATGTTAATGCCGATGCGCTGAGTCGCAATGTCGCGCAGACAGTATCCGCGATAAACAAAGACAGAAAGAATGATGATGACGAAGCAAAAGAAGGAAGTGGAAGCGAAGAGGATGACAAAAACGAAATCAAGAAGTATACAGAAGAAGAAAAAAGACAGATAATGTATGAATATCATGATGCGCCGATAGGGGGGCATCAGGGTCTACAGCGAACGAT
Organism: Linepithema humile; assembly: GCF_040581485.1. Taxonomy (NCBI): domain Eukaryota; kingdom Metazoa; phylum Arthropoda; class Insecta; order Hymenoptera; family Formicidae; genus Linepithema; species Linepithema humile. The sequence goes on from NW_027124985.1 coordinate 416,083, forward strand.
AAATCGCATTCGATTAACACATAATTGGAGAGGCCTTACACGAGATGTAGAAGACCACATATCTAAATGCAAACAGTGCCAAAAGAATAAACTAAGTAAACACAACAAAGCGCCGATGGTGATTACGGATACGCCTAGCCAACCGTTCGAAAAATGTGCTTTGGACATTGTCGGACCGCTAACCGTTACAGACAATGGAAATAAATATGTATTAACATTCCAGGATCATCTTACCAAATATAGTAAGGCGATACCTATAGCAAATCAAGGTGCCGAAGTCGTAGCGAAAGAGTTCGTTACAGGGATCGTGCTAGAATACGGGATACCTGAAAAAGTTCTAACAGACCAAGGGACCAATTTTATGAGCAGTGTACTTAAGGACACTTGTAAATTGTTAAAAATTAACAAAATCAGGACCAGCGCTTATCATCCACAAAGTAACGGTGCGCTGGAGCGATCGCATCGAACTTTAGCTGAATATTTGCGACACTACGTAAATGAAGATCAAACGGACTGGGATGAGTGGTTGCCGTACGCTATGTTCGCGTATAACACCACTCCCCACACGGTGACAGGATATACACCGTTTGAGTTAATTTTTGGACATCGCGCAACTCTGCCTACAGCATTAGCACAACCACCTAGGCTTACATATACTTACGACAACTACGTGTCCGAGTTAAGGGAAAAATTACGAACAGCCCATAAGATTGCCAAGAGCAATGCGCACGAAGAGAAAGTAAAAGCTAAACGGTATTACGATAAACGGGCTAATCAAGTCATCTTCCAGGAAGGTGATAAAGTGTTATTATATGATGAAACGTTACGACGAGGACGTTCAAAGAAATTAGAAACGTTATGGTGCGGGCCATACGTAATAGTAAAAAGGAATTCGGAAGTAAACTACACTATTAAAAAGGGGAGGAAAGAGATGACGGTGCATGCGAATCGTCTAAAATTATTTGTAGAAAACTAAAAAAAAAGGAGGAATAAAAATATGACGGAATATATTAAGCAGTAGAATAAGTTATGACGACAAACAGTTAAAGAAAAGTTTATTCTGTAGGTGCATTATATTTCTTGGAACTCTGATGTCAGCAACGAAAACCGAGACGAATTTAGCCGTGGAGATAGAAAGATTCTCACACGAACCAGGAATATACTTTGAAGAAGTAGGTGAGATTAACGTCATCGAATCATATTGGAAGTTCGTGATAACTGTAGATATTTCGGCATTAGGAAAACGACATATTCGTGTACAAGAATGGCTAGAATTAGCGGAAAGCGCAAAGAACACGATACACTCTACACGAGCAGAAAAGAGTCAGTTCGCGAATTTACTACGATTAATTAGAAAAGACGAAGTTAGAATAACAGCATTATTGAAGAAACTAAAAAGAGTTTACGGAAATCCGAACGAGAAGAAACGCGGTCTAATTGACGGGATAGGAAAGGTAGCGAAATATTTATTCGGCACTATGGATGCCGGAGATGAGAAACGCATCAACGAGCAATTAACACTGTTGCAAAATAGCGAGAGTACTTTTAATCATGTCACGAGGCATCAATTAAAAATATTAAACTCTACAATAGCGCACATAAGCGATTTGGAAAAGACGATCGACGAAAATAACGAATTGTTGTACGACTTAGACGCACGCATTTTTAATGGTACTTTATTAATCATCAAACGTGAGGAAATCAACGAGTACTGTGCATTACTCGACAGAATGCTAGCAGATTCCGACAGAGATATTCAAAATGTGTATGATTTCTTAACGCAGGCGTCGCATGGAATGTTGAATCCGAGTCTATTACCCGTCGAACGAATTTTCGCCGAAATGCGGGCTGCTGCGCCGTATTTACCACGCGGAACGTATTTTCCTCTCAAGCTAGATGTAAGTGATTGGTCAACGTTTGAAAAAATTACAAGTGTAAACTCGTATGTTAAGAATGAGACTATATTTGTAACGTTGAAATTGCCACTTGTAACATATCCAAAATACAGGTTAATAAAAGCCATACCTTTACCTGTCCCTGACCAACGCGGGATATTTGTATTTACCGAGATTAACCAACAATTGTTTGCTGTAAATTTAGAATTATCCGTATATCTAGCGATAAGCGAAGAAAACTTAGAAAAATGTATTGAGATAGACAAGAAATATATATGTAAATCGGATAGTCCGATATATAATATTAACCCTCGAGCGTTATGTGAAGTACAATTGTATGTAGGTTTGACAAAAAGGGCAATTTGCGGAAATAAGTATGTAAGTTTTAACCAAACTATTTGGATAGCATTAACGAAGGAAAATTCTTGGTTATATTCGACTAACAGCGAACAAGACGTAATGATTACTTGTTTAAACCATAAGGAAATACAGACCAAAATCACACGAACAGGTAGAATAACTCTATTAAATAATTGTAAAATAATTGCGAAGGACATGACCCTGAACACAGGAACAATAATAGAAGGCCCGAACATTCAGGCATATATACCACGTTTTAATCTAACGGGAAAAATAGAAGGTATAACTAATGGTGAAACGAGCATGGAAATCAAACCGTTAAAATTGAAAAAGATGATACAAAATTCAAAGGAATTAATAGATTTGGGAGAAAAAATAAGAGAAGTAGACGACGAGTTAACAGAGGGAAAAATTATTCAACCCTTGACTTTGTATCCTGTGGTCACAAGTTCGCTTGCCATCGTGATTATTGTATTAGCACTAGGCATAGGAGCAATACTATTATTACGAAAAAGAAAGACTACTGCGGAATAATAGGTAGACGGTAGGACAAGAATTAACTGTAAAACTATACACTCGCACTGCCTACTCCGCACGGAAACTCCGTACCTACGTTTCCTTCCATTCGCGAGGGAGGGATGTTGTGTGTCGTAACACAACGTGTCGCTATAAGGTTAATTAAGTTAAATACCAAAATAAAAATACTAAGAAAGAATTATTTAGCAAATAAAGAATAACGATGAGGCTGCAGAGAAACAACCTCGGATTCAAGGTGACACGAATCAGCAATCCGAGAAATATCAACAATAACATATCAATAATATTACAAAACTCTTGATTGCCGATTCGTATAAATACAGTCGCGCGCAAGCAGCGACGGATTCAGTCTACGATACGCGAATACACCGACTCGTTTCCCCGTGTCCGTACACGGCTCACGGAAATCTAACACCGTCCTGGCGGTTTGTGAGTGATTAAATAAATTGTTCGAGACAAGGTTTGCGTCCAGTTATTCCACACCTCTAAGCAGTGCGTCCTGTTCCCCAAGCGGATCTCGAACTTACGGTTGCGATCGGAAAGACTCGCAACAATATTAATAATCAAATCAGTGATCAAAAATTAAGTGAAGAGAAAGAAAATGTAAAGAAAAGATGTAGTTATTATTACAAATCTGAACCAGATATTCGTCATCGTAACAATCGTATTAAAGATGTTAAAAAATTAATGCTTTTAAAAAATGGTTATAACGTCAATCAACCGATTTTAATTGATAAACAACCCTATTTTGCAAGAAATACTTGTCCATTCGATTCTATAATACAAATATTATCCACAGCGGTTATGGATAAATCACAATATTTTACATCAATAGAATCAAATGCCAACAAGACAATGTAATTTATTCTTAATTTTATTAAAAGGGGATCATGTGCGAATATTTACCGATTGTTTAGTACGTGTACCAAGTACTAAATCAACTTCTTTGATTGGTGTAGATTTTACACTAAACGATTTATACCTATCGGAGAAGCAGATTTAGTATTTGGTACGCGTACTAAACAATCGGTGTAAACTAAGCCATAGATGACTACATATATGACTACTGTGAACCTTAAAAGAGTGGAGATGAACAAAACATTGTAAAAAAAACATAGAGCAGCATTGACGAGAGATGTCTACATTTGTCACAACGACAAAGATTTTGATTGGCTAGCGATAATTATTTGTTTTGTAAAGCACGAACTAAAAACATTGTGAAGAAATCTATCTTTTCAAAATTGATTCAAATAATTTTTAATCATAATTAAAAGATTTCTATAAAAGGACCCCGCACAAACATTATGAAAAGTGGTTAAATTCGCCGAAATTGCAGTTCATTTATTGATGCTGATCGAAAGTCTCAATGGAAACAAAGCTTAAAAATTAATAGTTTTTTGTCTAGAGATATTTTAAAAGTCTTTAACTTTTAACTTTTGCTATGCTGTGATGACATAGCCGTGATATAATGCCGTCTAATGTGATGCTGTGTGTGTGAGTGGGTGTGTGCGTATGTGTGGGTATATGCTGTGTGTTGTGTATACACACGCGCGTACACACCCACCACTCACTCGCATACACACCTACACAATACATGCAGCACACACACGCACGCACATACACGCACAGGCGCGCATACGCACGCACACGCATGCGCACCCGCTCCGTACTCCGTACCCGCCATATTCAAATAAAAATTATTTATCTTGCGTTTTAAACAAAAACAAATGTTGGAATTATAAATTTAACCGATTATTAATAATGTACAAACGACGTACAAACGATTAAGCACGATAAATTCATAAGTTATAGTTTACGTGACGTAATTGCGACATAGGGGCGGCTAACTATCATTGGCACAGTTACGAAAACTTTGTAATTTTTTTTTAAATTAACGAAAAATGTACAAACAATAAAAATCATAGTACATTCATGTACAAACAATGTACAATCCAAATATATAAATGTTTTTACGATTTGCGTTAGGGGGGGGGGGGGGGGGCCAACTATATAGACCTCCCTTGTTTTGCATGTACAAACTGTATAATTTTTATAAAAAGTAAATATTTATAAGCATCGACAGCTTGTCGGTAAAATTTCCAAATTTTTTTTCTTTTTTTCGTTTTAAAACTTGTGCTTGCCGATGTATTAGAGTATGTACTTTAACCACATGAGAGGATTTGTAATTCTATTGAAGCAATAAAAAATGCCGTGTTAATTACAAAATTGAAACTCGATCGGTAAGAAAGTGTAAATTCAGCATCCTCTTAACGTATATAGATACATAGATAGAGAAACTTTTATTCATTATGTTGTAGTGAAAGTTTATTAATATAATTATAAGTTCAAATTATATAAAATATAACTAAAAATGTAAAAAATAAAATATTTCAATAAGTATTGATTTTTATCTACAATTTAAAAAACAAGTTTAATTTATTCCAAATATAAGACTAGATAAAGAAAGACTTTTCAAATCCGCAAAGATATATCCAACATATTATCCTTCATGTATAATTACACAAATATATTATTACACTAATTATACAAACATATAAATTAACACTTTCGCGACCGTTATACAGGGTGATTTAAAATAACTTGATGTCCTTGCAATGCCATATTCTGGAGCAAATTCTGAGACGATTTTTCCTTTTACAAAATTTTGTCCGAAGCTTAGTTTTCGAGTTATAATTGAAAATAGGTAGCAACTTATGAGTTCGGTACAACGGACAGGCAGGGACGCGCAATGTATAATGAGACTGTCAAGTTATTACTATCGTCTCATGACACATTGGCCGTCCCTGCCTGTCCGTTGTATCGGACTCGTAAGTAGCAAACTATTTTCAATTATAACTCGAAAACTAAGCTTCGGACAAAATTTTGTAAAAGGAAAAATCGTCTCAGAATTCGCTCAAGAATATGGCATTGCAAGGACATCATTATTTTGAATCACCCTGTATATTTGCTT
>NW_027124985.1:422345-475064 GCF_040581485.1 Linepithema humile
AAGATAAGCTCGAAGAAGATGAGGTGATTAGTCATCCAATCAACCGACTAGATACAAGACATCTGAAAAGCAATCGGTAGCGTTTGACTAACTCCGGTAGCCGTCCTCGACTACCTTCGACAGTCCGGCTATCTGTACAACTAGCGCGCTGCACGTAGAACCGAAGATTGCCCTGCCGTAGTGGAGATTTTATGATTGAAACCGACCTTTCCCTCCCCCGAGCCAAGCCTAAAGTCAAAAAAAATCGTGTCCCAATATTTGTCATACAGTAAAAATGCGTTCATCTATAGATTCGCTATAACTCTCGGTAAAAGTCTATAACTCCTCCTCCTCTCAGTGGTCTATAAAGTATTTACACGCGATCGCGACGCGAATATGAAAAGCGCACGTCACTTTAAACGGCACTCCGCGTTTTATATTACTGCGAAATTACAGCGGAACAATGTTACAATAATCATACGATATTTTAGCCGACACTCCCGACGCGTATTTTGTCATATTAGAATGAAATTTAAACTCGAATATCGCTCATTGCACGGAATACGCGTTCGACACGCTGCCATGTACGCAACAGGTAATGGTAGAAAGGGGGAGGAAGGTGAAAGACTGTGAAAAGTAATAAGAATTGGTGGTAGTTGAGGGGGGAGGGGGGAATAACGCGCCGATACGCGAACGGTCTGCCTCGCTCAAGTCCCGCCGTGCGAATAGTAACAATTCATAGGCAAGGATTCATTCGTATAAGGTCGTGTCCAGTGATGCCAATTCGAGCTCGCTGGTACCATGGGTACCGTAGTGGAGGGGATACGCACCGTGTGCTCGCCGAGCAACACGGACATGTGACGTCAGCGATTTCGCTTGTGTGGGTATCCCCTCTTCTACGGTACCCATGGTACCAGCGAGCTCGAATTGGCATCACTGGTCGTGTCGAAGGATTCAAGTGTGATTTAGGAGTAGGGAAAAGGAATGTGCGTGCCGATACGCGTGCGAGAGAGAGAAAGCGTGGAAGTGAGGGAGAGAGGACATAGAGCACATAGGCTACAGAGCGTATGTAAACAACCCCACCAAACCTTCCCTTGCCGTGAGTGAAAGAAATTCCTAATATGATATATAATATTTTGCACATTACAAGATATTCTTTTTGCATTCAGAATTTTAATTTCGTTAAATAATTTACTATTTTATTTTTCGCCTTCTATCGTATTTCGTGTCGTATTTTTTAAATTTTGTTTGTAGATTTGTCAGCGTGATCTAATATAAAAATTAATTTTACTTGATAAAAATTCTGTGTTTTAAAGCTTTTTGAGCGCTTTTCAATTCCATATTGTAGTACAAATAAATAAATATACGAGTAAAAATTAAAGATAAATACTCACGTAAAATAAATAAATGTTACAAAATACAAAATATCGTTTTACGTGAACACTGCTGCTCGCGCAATGAATTTCGATCGAAATAAACCTTTCAAAATACGCGATGTAATCGATGTACATTCCCGATGCGTCCCGACTTACATAAGAACAAAGACTATATAGTTTTTGGTATCACACGAATACACTCGGCATTCTGTAGAAAACAACAAAGGGTAGTTGTAAGAAATAATTGTATCTCATCAAGATAGAGGGAGTAATTTCGGAGGTTAACTGTAATGAGAAAGATACAAGGATGACCAGAATTATTACTGTCGTCAGCATTATTGCCCGCCGGAAAACTACTCAATCTAAGAATAATTGTCGAGAGCTTCTTGATATGTGTGGCATAAGATTTAAGAAAAAATGAAATTGCAAACACGCATAAATCAATTTGAAATCATTTACAATTTGTTAAGCGTCAATCCTAGAGCCCGTTGAACAAGCGATGTTACGTTTTATTTTACGTAATAAATTTATTTTTTATTATAAAACACAAATTTATAAAAAAATACGTATTATTATCGACATAAAAAATAAATTCTATCAATTACATTATTATGATGGCAGAAGGAAAACAAATTAATAGTTATAAATTGACATATTTATAAAAAAGAATATAATTTTAAATAAGTGTTCCGAATTAATTCAGCATCTGTATCTATATTCGTCATTAGTACCTGTGTTTTATTCCTCATCAAGTGCGCCGTTACAGCTACGGTTAATGCAACCAAGCGCATTAGAAATTGTGCTGCCGGAGTAATAAGTAAGTTCCTCTGTCATAAGAATATCGATTACTTAATGTTCAAACCTCATGAATTTTATAACAAACTATTATAAAATATATATATATATATTACTTATACAAAATATTGGTTTTTCTATATTTATAGATATTGTATTGAATTACGTATCACATGATTGGATATTTCTCAAATAATTTATTGCAAATAAAAATTATTGCTTTTATTGCACTTATGAGTGTGTCACATCGCCTGATTTGCATTACGTTAGAATGATGTTACAAGTGATTGATTTCGATATATTTGGAAACTCAATATTACTACTCAATAAATATTTTTTAACTCTTAATATTTTTTACCAACAAATTTTATTAGACAGAATAAATGTATAAAAATATTCATTTTTAATAATCTCTATCGCAATATATATAATTTTATTTAATTGTTTCTTTTCTTCGTTTAATTTCCATTAATCCCAAATTTTAACGTAACTTACAAGACATTACGAATATGCATAAACGGCAATTTTATATACCAACAATAATTATCCACATTTTGAAATTAAATTATTGAAAATTAAACTTTTACGTTTCCGATCAATGTTACATATTATACATATTAGTGATAAATTACATTTTATAAACTTAGATCTTATACCGTTATCGTAAATACTACATCTAAACTTTTAAAACATAAATATGGATTTTAAAACATAAATATTTATACATATACATGTAGCAAAGAGAGAATGTGTTATAAATGTCACATGACACAAAGGATATTCCTCATACGCCAGTTCGTGTTTCATACGCCATCATATCAGATATAACGAACTCGACAGTGCAAATGCGTGTGTGTAAATTATTTAATTAATTGCTTGAAACTGAAAAACTTATAAAATAACATGTTCTTTATATCGAAATTTGTGATAATAATCTTATTAAATAAAACTTACGCACATCTCACGCGAGATATGGAAACAATATTACTGCCAACATTAAGTCCGACAGGAGTAAAGGAGGTACGTACGTTTTGCAGTTATTATTCCATTTATTACTCGATCGTCGTTATTTAAGAATTTTAAAATTTTTTTCTTAATTGTTATCTATTTTACAGATATCTATAACACTAAAAGTTTTTGGACGATTGATTCAACTGAATCTGCATGGAAGTGATAGAGTTGTACCGCCTGCGTTCGAAGGATGGAAATATAATGTTAAAAACGTTACAGAAAAATTGTTGGAATTAAACGTATCAAGTCATTGCTATTATTATCATGAAGATCATATCAGCTCTGCGGCCATCGACTTTTGTCATGAACATGGATTGGTCAGTAATATTACAAAAAAAACAAACTGTTTTAAAATTTTTATGTTTTTACTTGTATACTGCATTACTTTTCGTTTTAAATACAAATATAACATGTAAAAAAAATATATCTTCTTAAAATTAGGAAGGACTTGTTTTTATGGAAAACAACACAATAGAGATTCGGCCCTTGCGGAACGAGTTTACGCCTATGTGCTTAATCGACGATTTTAGAGGACAATCAAATCTTTCATTTGGCAAACCTTATGTTATCAAAAGATCACTGCAATATTTTGCTGATTCAAAACTTTACCACCGGGACATGTTTAAACTGAAGCGACGTCACGTACGCAATGCTCGACAAAATTTAACTATAGAACTGGCCGTTTTTTTCGACGAAGCAGCATATCATATGTACATGCCTATTCTGGACAATGATGAGGATAAGTTACGCAATATGATATTAGCATACGTGAACCAAATTCAAGCCTTGTTGCATCATTCAAGTTTCGGTGCTCCTGTTGATATTTCATTGGTAAAGTTGGTAATAATGGATAAACAGCTGTCAAATTTGTCTGCTTTCGACGGTGACCATAAAAAGATGATCAATTCATTTTGCGATTACGTGAATTTTTTGTATTCTGAATACGGGATTGATTCGCTTCAGTGGGACATTGGCCTTTACCTGACCGGAATAAATCTATATGAGTCAGAAAAGGAACAAAAGCATTATGGTGTTGTAGGAAGTTCTTTCTTTAATTCCTCGTGTACACAGAATTCATCGTGCGCCTTAGTAGAAATCGGTTCTACCGGTCCTTACGCAGTCTCGGGTTTTGCGACGTCTCGTATTGCTGCTCATGAGATCGGTCATCTGTAAGTGTATGTATACTTTTTTTATACAATTAGGTATATGATATTTATTAGAAGAATTTTTATATTTGTGCAATTGAAAGATAAAACTGCTCAGAGTTTTTAAGAGATTTAGTTTTTTAAAGTGTAAAACTTTTGAGTAACAACAAAGTATTAAAAATATTGCGGATAAGGCATATTTTCAAACGTAATAATTTAATTGTTCAAAAGATTAGGAATGGAACACGATAATGGCTCTATCGATTCGACGTGTCCGAATGGCAAATACATAATGTCAGATTGGCAATATCTACGGGGACAAGTAACATGGTCCGCATGTAGTCGTAACATTACGAAAAATCTGTGGAAAGAAAAACCGTGTCTTGCTGATCACACGAGACGAGAAGAGACCGATGATCCATATGTACTGGGCCATTCACGTTATCACGATTTACCTGGAAGGGAATGGACTGCCAAAGCACAATGTGAATTATTTTTACGCGACAAAGATGCAAACGTAGTCACGTTGCATGTATGTCAAGTCTTACAATGCGAAACGCCTGACAGAAATAGGAATTTCTTCGCGGGACCTGCGTTGGATGGTATGTCTTTTTTGTAATTAGAAACTTTAATTAAAATTTTGAACTAAATTTTTTTCAGGAACTAATTGTGCACTCGGAAAGGAATGTCGCGGCGGAGAATGCATGGCCGTTATCACACCACCATACATTTTTTCGTATTGTGAAGACGATAATTGGAGTGAATGGAAAGAAGACTCTTGTAAAAGCAATTGCTTGACGAAATCTAAAGGCGTGGTAATCAAACGACGTTTTTGCAAACATGGTATTTACAAAATGGCTAGTTGTGATGGGCCATATTACGACGTGGTTCTGTGTAATGACTCCAGCCTTTGCACTGAAGAACGTTTTACGATTGCCAAATATACTGCTCTAAAATGTACTGAACTTAGCCTAAAAATAAAAAGACAGGGCAAAGAATATTTCAAGTACGAACCGTTAAATGAGCCAGGAAAGCAGGCCTCCCATGTCGTCGAGGAACCGTGGAGAGCCTGTACCATACACTGCCTACGTGAAGAAGAAATATCTGCTAATTACAGTCTGTTTTTTTCCTATGCACCACGCCAGGAAATGCTCGACTTAAAAATTGAACCATACTTTCCAGATGGAACGTGGTGTCACGAGAAAGATGGGCAAAATTATTATTGCCGCCAGCATTATTGTCTGCCGGAAAACAATTCAATCGAAGAATAATTACCGAAAGCTTCTCGACATGTGTGGGCAAGGATCTAAGAAAAAATAAAATTGCAAAACAAAAGTAATTCAATTTAGAAATGTTTAGTATTTGTTCAGTATAAAATCTAGGATCCATTAAATTATCGTCGTTACTTTCTATTTTAAGCAATAAATCCATTTTTTGTTAGCATATAGTAAATTTATACGAGAAGAAATACGTCGAATTATCGACATGAAAAATTCCATCCAAAATCCAAATAACTTAATAGTTAGTAATTGCATAAAGAAAAAAATAAATATTTGTTAGTTGACAGGGATTTGAAAAAAATATAATGATAAATCAATGCTCAGAATTAATTAAGCATCTGAATCGATTTTCGTCATTGGTACCTGCTTTCCTTCTTCGTCGGACGCGCCGTTACAGCTACAGCCAATGCATTACATGTTGCTATCGAATTAATTAGTAGATTCTTCTTCCATAAGAAGATCGACTACGTAAACTTTAAATCTCGTGAAATTTAGAATATACTACTTAAATATATATGTATATTACTTAAACAAAGTGTTGCTTTCTCTATAGTTATACTTGTATATATATTTATAATTGTATTGTACAACGTATCACATGATTGGATATTTCTCAAATTATTCATTGCCAATAAAGAATCCCTTATTGCACTTATGAGCGTGTCACATTGTTAAATTTACATTACGTTAGAATGATGTTACAAATAATTGATTTCGATATATTTATTAACTGAATATTACTACTCAATATATATTTTTAACTTTTAATATTTTTTACCAACAAATTTTATTCGACAGAATAATTGTATAAAAATATTAATTCTTAACAATGTCTGTTGCAATATGTATATATTTATTTAATTGTTTCTTTTCTTTGATTTCTATTGATCCTGAATTTTAACGTAACTTACAAGATATTACGAATACGCATAAACGACAATTTTATATACCAACAATAATTATCAACATTTTGAAATCAAATTATTAAAAATTAAACTTTTACGTTTCCGATCAATGTTACATATTATACATATTAGTGATAAATTACATTTTATAAACCTACATTTTATACCGTCATCGTAAATACTACATTTAAACGTTTGGATTTAAAAACATAAATATTTATACATATACATGTAGCAAAGAGAGAATATACAATAGGTGTCACACTACACGAAAGATATTCCTCATACGCCAGTTCGGGTTTCATTCGTGATCATATCAGGTATAACGAACGCGACAGTGCTAGTGCGAGTATATAAATTATTTGATTAATAGTTTAATAGTTTGAAATTGAACGAGAACTTAAGAAAATAAAATGTTTTTTTTATTGAAATATATGATAATAATTTTACTAAATGAAACGTACGCGCAAATTACGCATGATATTGAAACAATATTACTGCCGGCATCGAATCCGACAGGCGCAATAAAGGTACGTGCGTTTTACAGTATAATTCTATTTGTTGCTCGTTATTCGAGAATTATCAAATTTCTTTTTTAATTGTCATTCAAATTACAGATACCAATAACACTGAAAGTTTTCGGACGATTGATTCAACTGAATCTGCGTAGAAGTGATCGAATTGTATCGCCTGCGTTCAAAGAATGGAAATATAATGCGAAAGGCGTGACAGAGAAATTGTTTAAATTAAACGTATCAAGTCATTGCTTTTATTATCATGAAGATCATATCAGCTCTGCGGTTATTAACTTTTGTCATGAACATGGATTGGTCAGTAATATCACATGAAAAACAAACAGTTTTTAAATTTTTATGTGATTACTTGTGACCTTTATTATTTTTCGTTTTATATACAATGACACATAAAGAATAAATATATCTTTTTAAAAGCAGGAAGGATTTGTTTTTGTGGAGAACAACACGTTAGAGATACAGCCTTTGCGGAACGATTTCATGCCTATGTGTTTAATCTACGATTTTAGAGGACAATCTAATCTTTCACTTGGCAAACCTTATGTTATTAAAAAATCAATGGAATATTTTGCTGATTCAAGTCTTTACCACTGGGACATGTTTAAACTAAAGCGACGTCACGTGCGCAATGCGCAACAAAATTTAACTGTGGAACTTGCCGTTTTCTATGACGAAGCAGCATATAATACGTCCATGTCAATTTTGAACAATGATAAGGATAAGTTACACAATATGATATTAGACTATGTAAATCGTATCCAAAATGCTTTCAGTCGTCCGAGTTTGGATGCCTTTTTCAATATTACGTTAATAAGTTTAAAATATCTGAAAGAACAGCAGTTAGATTTGCCAATTTCTGATGGCGACGCTAAAGAATTGCTCAATTCTTTTTGCACATACGTGAATTTTCTTAATCCTTCGGACGATAATGATCCGCGTCACTGGGACATTGGCCTTTACTTAACCGGAATAAATCTTTATGAATATATTCACGTATTGCAACCGTATTACAGAACCGAAAAGAATTATGATATTAAGGGAAGAACCTACCAAGATGGCGCATGCAATCCGCTTTTATCTTGCGCAATAGTAGAATTCCGTGATTCATCTGAAATCACATCATCTCTTGAAGCTATTTATAAGATCGGAAATCTGTAAGTTTTTGTATATTAGTTTTACGTATAGAGAATAAATTACATTTTATAATAAAATTTATTTAATTGTACAATTGCACAATAAAATCAACAAGTAAACAGTCATTATTAAAAAAATTTATTCTTTAATTGTTTACCATGTTAACTATTACTAAATCATAAGATAAATACGAATATTTCAATCAAATAATGCAAAGTAAAACATATATTTAAAATTAATAATTTATCTGATCAACAGTTTAGGATTAACACAAGAGCAAAGTTCTAGCGATTCGCAAAAGTACGTAACATGGTCTAAGAATAGTAACAAAATTGAAAAACTCTGGGAAACAAAAACGTGTCTTAGAGATCAAGCAAAAACAATGATTTCCAAACCGGAAAACATCAATAATGACAATGCGGGACAGAACTTAACCATAGAACTTGCCGTTTTTATCGACGAAGCAGCATATAATAAGTCCATGTCTATTTTGGACAATGATGAGGATAAGTTACACAATATTATATTAGCGTACGTGAATCGCATCCAGGCTGCCTTTAATCGTCCGAGTTTGGATGTTTTTATGAATATTACGTTAATACGTTTAATTATGCTAAGAGAACAGCCGTCAAATTTGCCAATTTCTGACGGCAATGCTGGCAAATTGCTCTTTTCGTTCTGCACATACGCGGATTCTCTAAATTTTCCGAACGATAATAATCCGCATCACTGGGATATTGCCCTTTACTTAACCGGAATAAAACTTTATGAAAATGTTATGGTAAAATTTAAAACGCATGACAGAGATGAGAAGAATTTTCAGATTACGGGATATACTTACTTCGATAGCGTATGTAAGCCGCTTCTCTCATGCGCGATAGCAGAATTCCGTGACAAATCTGAAGTCGAATACCCTCTTACTGCTATTAAGATGATCGGAGAGCTGTAAGTTTTTAAGAACTAGTTTTACGTATAAATTGAAAATAAATAACATTATATAATGGAATTTATTTAATTGTAGAATTGTACAATAAAATCAACAAGTAAACAATCATTTTAAAAAAATTTCATTCTTTAATTGTTTGTTATATAAACTATTAATAAACTAAAAGATATTTAAGAATATTTTAATTAAACAATGCAAAGTAAAGCATATACTTAAAATTAATAATTTATCTGTTTTACAGTTTAGGATTAATACCAGAGCAAAGTTCTAGCAATTTGGAAAGGAATATAACATGGCCCGAGTATAATCGTAATAAAATGGAAACACTATGGGAAAGAAAAACATGTCTTAGGGATCAAGCAAAAAGGATGAACTTTAAAAAGGAAAACATTGATAATACGCAAAAGAAATTGATCATAGAACTTGCCGTTTTTTTCGACGAAGCAGCATATCATATGTACATGCCTATTCTGGACAATGATGAGGATAAGTTACGCGATATGATACTAGCATACGTGAACCAAATTCAAGCTTTGTTGCATCATTCAAGTTTTGGTGTTCTTGTTGATATTTCATTGGTAAAGTTGGTAATAATGGATAAACAGCTATCAAATTTGTCTACTTCGACGGTAACCATACAAAGATGATCAATTCATTCTGCGATTACTTGAATTTTTTGTATCCTAAAGACGGGATTGATTCGCTTCAGTGGGACATTGGCCTTTACCTGACCGGAATAAATCTATATGAGTCAGAAAAGGAACGAAAGCATTATAGTGTTGTAGGAAGTTCTTTCGTCAATTACTCGTGTACCGAGATTTTATTGTGCGCTTTAGTAGAAATCAGTTCTACCGGTCCTAACGCAGTCTCGGGTTTTGCGACGTCTCGTGCTGCTGCTCATGAAATCGGCCATCTGTAAGTTTATGTATACTTTTTTATACAAATTAAGTATATAATATTTATTAGAAGAATTTTCATATTTGTTCAATTGTAAGATAAAACTACTCAGAGTTTTAAAGAGATATAGTTTTTTAAGGTGTAAAACTTCTTAGTAACTACAAAGTATTTAAAAATATTGCAGATAAGGCATATTTTCGAAAGTAATAATTTAATTGTTCAAAAGATTAGGAATGAAACACGATAATGACTTCATCAATTCGACGTGTGCGAAAAGCAGATACATAATGACAGATTTTCAATATTTGCGGGGACAAGTAACATGGTCCGAGTGTAGTCGTAACATTACAAAAAATCTCAGGAAAAGAAAACCGTGTCTTCTCGATCATACAAGACGAGAAGAGACCGAAAATCCATATGCACTGGGCCATTCGCGTTATCACGATTTGCCAGGAAGAGAATGGACCGCCAAAGAGCAATGTGAATTATTTTTACGCGACAAAGATGCAAACGTAGTCACGTTGCATGATATATGTCAAGTCTTACAATGCGAAACGCCTCGCAAAAATGAGTATTTCTTTGCCGGACCTGCGTTGGATGGTATGTCTTTTTTGTAATTAAGGAGTTCAATCTAAAGTTTTGAACTAAATTTTTTTTAGGAACACGTTGTGCACTCGAGAAAGAATGTCGCGGCGGAGAATGCGGGGCCGTTATCGAACCACCATACATTTTTCCGTATTGTGAAGACAATAATTGGAGTGAATGGAAAGAAGACTCCTGTAAAAGCAGTTGCTTGACGCAATCCAAAGGCGTGGTAATCAAACGACGTTTTTGCACACATGGTACTTACAAAACGGCTAGTTGTAATGGGCCATATTACGACGTGGTTCTTTGCAATGACTCAAGACTTTGCACTGGAAAACGCAAAAGAATTACCGAATATGCTACCATAAAATGCACCGAATACAATTTAAAGGTGAAAAAGGGAGGCGGAAAATATTTCAACTATGATCCAGAAAATGGGCCGGGATGGAAGGTCATTCATGATAAGACGAAACCGTGGATAGCCTGTACCGTATATTGCCGACGAATTGTATCTGCTGCAAAAAAGCAATATGAATATGTGGCACGCCTGGAAATGCTCGACTTAGATATCGACCCATACTTTCCAGATGGGACACGGTGTCACTACGAAGATGGCCAGAATTATTACTGCCTCCAGCATTACTGTCTACCGGAAAACTACTCAATCCAAGAATAATTGTCGAGAGCTTCTTGATATGTGTAGAGTAGGATTTAAGAAAAAATAAAATTGCAAATACGCATAAATCAATTTGAAATTATTTACAATTTGTTAAGCATCAATTCTAAAGCCCGTTGAACAAGCGATGTTACTTTTTATTTTACGTAAGAAATCTATTTTTTGTTACAAAAATCAAATTTATAAAAAATACGTAACATTATCAACATAAAAAATAAATTCTATCAATTACATTGTTATGATTGCAGAAGGAAAACAAATTAATAGTTATAAATTGACATATTTATGAAAAAAGAATATAATTTTAAATAAGTGTTCCGAATTAATTTAGCATCTGTATCTATATTCGTCATTAGTACCTGTGTTTTATTCCTCATCAAGTGCGCCGTTACAGCTACGGCTAATGCAACCAAGCGCATTAGAAGTAGCGTTATCGAATTATAAGTTGGTTGTTCTTTCATAAAAACATCGATTACTTAATGTTCAAACCTCATAAATTTTATAACGAACTATTAAAATATATACAGGGTGTCTGGCAATAATCGCCCCACCGGTCATATACAGGTAGAGGAGGTCAAATCGAGTAGAAAAGTCCTTTACCATTTTTTAATTTTCATAATAAGTACTGAGTAATTAACGAAAAAAGATCGGCGAATCCGCGCGAGTAAAGCGCGCGCGGTGAGAAGGACGTCCCACTGCTACGCGATCACTAGGACACAAGGATCTAGCGTTACTCTGCAAATCCAAGTGTGTAATAAGTACACACATATATGTGTAAAATAACACATTTATGTGTGTAATTTAGTTTGGCGTGTAAAAATAACACACTATACTGTGTAAAAAAATAAATTTATACATTTAAACGTATAGTTTAACACGTTTTGCTTTGTATAATATGATATATAATATTAAATGTGGAAACGTGTACTTCTAAATAATTCAAATGTGTAAAAAGCACACACATAAAATAACTGTACACATTTAGATCTTCTTACACACGAGTTTCATGTGCAATTATGAGAAAATGTTTATTAGGTTAGGAAGAAAATTCTTAGCGTTTTTTAAATAGTTGAGCAAAAACACTACGGATTTTCTACTTAAATCTATAATATCTCGTTTATAATGTTCTCTATAATTAAAGAACACTGAATCTTCTAAATATTAATTACACAAATAACATGAATTTATAATACAATAAGTTTATTATTGCATACATTTATTATTACATTATTTGGATAATTACATTTAGAAAAAGATATTTTATCCATAAAATTCAATACGTTCATGATTTATCAACGGTACATATTTTCTATTTTTTGTTTGAAAAGATGAAAGTGGATAAGGAAACATTAAATCTTTGACATTTTTCACGAAATTTTGTACATTGCAAATTTGCGTAACTTTATATGAATTTATTGTAAAGTCAAAATATTCAGTTTGCAATGTTGAAATAACTAATAAGATTTCTTTGTTAAAAATAAATATTTCATCCACTTCTCCAAATACTGGTAAATCATCTTCATCACATTCAAGCAAAATTATACTTTTACAATGATATGTGCTGCCATGCACTATTACTTTTGGTGATCGCATTATTTGGCAAGTCAGCCATTCAGATTCATTAATAATTCTATGAAATATTTTTGCATAAGGCAAATTACACAGAAGGACAGATACTCCAAGTGCTATATAATCCCCTTCATAGAGAAATTTTTTTGAATCGGTACCAGGATATGAAGCTAACATGGAACATAGGCGTGACTGATGTCTGTATGACATTGTAAGAGCCATATTTTTGAAATTACGCACAATCGGCACAAGTGATTTAAAATATGCATGACATGCTTCAAATCTAAAGCACCACTGTTGCTTGGTGGTCCAAACAATTTGATGTATCTTGGAACATGAATTAAAAAGTGAAACTTTGGTACAATGGAATCTGGATATAAATTAATAAATCGTGTAATGTATACTTCAATCATTCGACTCAATAATTCAATTGATTCTTCGTGTATCTCATAAGCAAGACAAACATTCATGATTTGCAATAGCATAATATAACAATTTATGTGCTCAATGAGATGTGGATTTTCACATTGTATCCAATTTGCAATTAACAAAGGCAACATGTGTGCTAGAGTGAATATTTGTGCTGCACTTTGTCGTAAGCTACCATCAACAAGATGATCACGAAGAATTAGAGCAGGTTTATCTTTCTTAAAATGACCATAATCAAAATGAATAATACGTTTATTGAATTGTTCAAGTGTAAACAACTGCAGTTCAAAAATGCAATACTTTAATAAACGACGAATGGCAATTTCTACAGGGCCTTCGATGAGAATATGCATACAATCTTGAGGCAGACATAGTGTCACATCTACATTAGGACTTTGCAACAGAGGACTCTTATTCATCACTCCATATGTTTTTTGCCAAAATTTTTTCGCTGCCTTTGTTAATGTACAGTCAGTTACAATTTCGATATGATTGTTGTGAATTGTTTTATTACGAATCATAAAACTATCATTACGAAAATGATTTTTATACTCTTCAGATGTCGTCAAACAGGAACGACAAAACCGATAAGCTGAAACCGATTCTTTAAAGCCACCTAGTAATGCAGCAGCAGGAGTATCTCCTGCGCAAAATAATAATGAGCCTTTAAAATTCTTTGTTTCTGTTCCAACGTTTATAGTAATACCCTCATTTTCTAATTTTACAATGTCTTTTATAAATGGCTCTAAAACCTTCTTCAAAGCTCCTGGTTTTTTCAAATATTCTGTTTTTAAAATCGCATATAATTGAATGGCATTCTTTGACGATCTAAATTCAGGATATATGTTCCCTAATGTCCAGTAAAATACTGACAATTTTTGACTCTTTGAGGCTGCACCCAAAGGATTGGCAATACCGAGATCATCATAATAAAAAATTATAGCTAACGCATTATTATGATTGCGAAAAAAGTCATTCTCTCGATAGTAACTTCCATCCAATACTGTCCGATAGATTCCCGATTATGTGGCTTTGGATTCTCGATATTTGATCTGATTTCATCGTTTTCCAACAAATTTTTCAAATTTTTGAAAAAAGGCACGATGTAAGCATCACAAGTAGTTTCACAAATCTCTGTTACTTTTCCAATGGAACGTTTCTTCTTTTTCCAAACAAGCTTTGTATCAAGTATATATTTTTCTGCTGATGCCATATTAAATTTTTGTATTAATATTTTATCTAGAGCTTTTTTCGATTGGACAGATGAAAATAGTGAGGATGGTGGATGTTTCTCAGTATATATCTTCTTAATATCTTGAAAATTCACTAAATTTGTATCAGAATCCATTGTGTTTTGAATTTCTTGCTGAAAAAATGATATAAATATTGAGTTTTATCTAGAAATATATAAAAGAAATAGATCATTCAAGATAATAATTATAACCAACTACTATAATCGCTGAATACATGTCCAATAAATGAGTTATTGTATCCATGATGTGCTCAATAGCCGTATGAGACATTTTACATTTTTCTCGAATGTTTACAAGAAAATGTGCGACGTGCCATTGTAAACGTTCTGTAGCTGTTTCTAATGTTGGTTCTTGACTTTCATCTAAGTGACAAAAATTAAAAACATATAAAATGATACTAAAATATTTAAATCTCTAATAATTCTCAAAGCTAAAGATATAATAATAGTAATCACAATAACAATCATTGAAATAAGAGTAAGCATTTTCAATATCTTGTATATAATTTATTAATTTAATGTGAAGAAGCTATTCTTGATATTATGTTAATATAAAAATAATGATAAATAATAATTAATCAAATTATGGAGATTTCAAAGTTACATTTCTTACCTTCAAATGATTCATCATGTATTATACTGGCATGACTTAACTGATTTTCATCTTCAATTTGCTGGGTTACCTCATTTAAAGTGGGAGATGCAGTAGGATGTTTTCTAAATAAATGCTGGCGAAAAGATTTCCATTTCTTAAATGTAGCACCGCAACCAGGTTGAACACATGTAATCCTGAAGTATGGGTCTTGTTTATGATTGCGAATGTAATGTTGCATTAATCGATAATACGAAATACATTTGAACAAACACATGTCACACTGAAATGTATTTCCATTCTCATAATTTTTCATCTTTATATAGAATTGGTATTGTATACGAGAATTTTCGCTAAATTTTAATAATTATGTACGAGTTCCAAGCGCGTGCGCGAAAAAACCATTCCGTTTAGCAACAGTTGATTGTGGCATCGGACTTCGATTGTTTCATCAATTGTTTCGACTGGGCGTAAATCGTGTGTGGATCGTACGTTGTACAAAATATCACAAATTTCAATATCACAAAAATATCACAGAGGAAATTCATTATTCGCAAATTTTAAGAAAAAATCGATTAGATTGACAATGGAAAAAAAAGTATATTGTTTAATTGAAGGCCGTTGTAAATGCATTAAGTTTATGCCTGAAGAAAACATCAGAAATTGAGATTATCCGACGCAAACTGAAGGAAGCCAGTAAAACTGACAATGTCCTTAATATGATGCTGCAACAAAAAATGATAATTTTACAAAAACCTGATCCAGATCGAGATAACAAGTTGTGTGATTTGGAAGACAACGACGAAGTTGCTGACAAAAGTGAGATTACAGTGCTACTGATACCAGTGCGTGCAAACACTACAACAGAATTAATAGACTCTTTTTCTTCCGTTCATAAAGATAATGAGTCTATCGTAAAAATATTATATACAGAGCCTATTGATGATGGTAATAGTTCGTCTAATCTAGTAGATATTCAACAATCAGCCTGCTACTCGGTAAGTTGTAATAAAATCTTATCATAAAAATCAGATTATATATATTTACTTTTTGCTTATAAATTCAAATTTGGTATAAAATTTAATTAGGATATAAAAGAAGAAAATGAAAAGGAAAAAGTAGATAAGCTTCTAATCGATTGTCCAAGCAGTTCAAAACGATCTAAAACTGAAGACAACATGATACATTCAGTAAAGCCACAAGTGACAGGACCTGGTTCCATTCGTTATCCAATAATTTTACCATCTATTACATCAGATTTGCAAAAAAAATTGGACAATATTGGATTATTAAAGGCTCAGAAGAACTTTATAGCATTCTGGGCTGCACATTTGTCTTATGTGACAAATCAGTGGCCGACAAAGTCGGATTATCAAAATTTTGCTCAAAGTATTGTTGCAGCTTATCCTGCACTTGCAGATATCGGTGGTGGCTGTGTAATATATATACTTATTTTTTCCATTATGACTTTTGCAATCTTCTTTTTGTTATATTTTTAAAATATTTTGTTTCTGTATTTTAAATATATCCATCTTTTCTTTTATATAGACCCTAGTCAAAAGTCAATTAAGTGTTTGGATTAGGAATCATCGGGCGCTAGAAAAACGACAATCTCAAAAGAGAAAGAAAGATGAGGAGGGAGAAATTCCATTTGTAATTGTTCAAGCTAGTATTGCTAAAAATGTTGATTGGTTAGAAAATAATTACATCTTTTACATTAATAAATTTGAGACAAAAAATCATACATAATATAATTAAAAAAATTTTTTTTATAGAGCGACCGATTATGTTACCAACACAGATATACAAAATGCTTTAAAAAAACTAGAGAAAAAATGTGTTAGAAACAAAAACATTTCTCACATGAAGCATCTCCTCAAGATAACAATATCTCATCGAAGGCCATGGATTGATGAAGCGAAACGAATAGTTGACATTGTGCATAAGTATCCTCAATTAAACAATTATGAGCTGGTATGTTTTGTATAACATATATTTATTTATCAAATTCTTAATTGAATATTATTTATTTATATACTTTTTTCTATTATTGTGTACAGATACTTTTGGAATTTTTAGAGTTAAAAAATATTACAGAAAAAGCGCTGTTTGACGAAATTGAAAAAATGATTGAGAAATTGACGAAATATTACTTAATAAAAAAACCAAACCAAACTAATAATAATAAAGTCTTTATCATGCAAAATTTATGTGCTGATTTCACAAAGAGAAACAAAAACTTTCCTGCTTTATTTACTGTAAAAGACGTTAGTATTGATTATATATAGTATTGATTACTGTTATATGCTTTTTTTATGAAAAATAATTATTTAATAAAATATTTAACTTTAAACAAATTTGTTCTCAGGTATTGGGAGATATAAATAATTTAACTACAAATGAAGGCGATGCACCTCGTGTAGTTATGTACACAGATGGTCAAGATATTATAATTGCCTACTTGATAGCAGATGCTGAAATAAAAATACAAATTCCTCAACCTACAATAGAAAAAATCATCGCTGGATTGTTTGCTTCTTACTATGTGTGGAACAGGAAATTTCCGGCAGCTTATGTAAATGTTTTAAATTTTATAAGTTATGAGCTTTTGAAGTCTCCGCTGCCAACTACTACTACTACTATTCAAAAGTTTATTCGTTCTCGCGATAATATTTTAAAAGATTTAGGCACTATAGATAACTCACAAAATACCTCTTAACTTATGAGTTACCATATTATATATATTATTACTTATTCTTCATTTACCATTAATTTTTTTACCAAAGACTACAATAAAAAATCTAAGTCATTCTTGTGTGTACGATAAGATCATAACAAACAGTATTGTTTTTTTTTTGTTTTCTTTTTTTCTATATTATGTGAAAGAATTTGTTTTCAGATGTTCTTTATATATTGTAATTTCACATACATATAACATATAAAAGACATATATATATATATATATAATCCAAAGATATTAAATAAATAATTTATAAAAATTAATAACTGTTATTAATTTACAAAATTAATAATAAATAATTAATCAATTAACACATTAAGTTATATATTTAAAATGTGTAATTTTTTGATATTAGGAATACACTTATTGTCGTTATAATTTATAAAAAATTATTATGTTTTTATAAATTATAACGACAATAAGTGACCTATTTCTAATATCAAAAAATTACACATTTTAAATATATAATTTAATGTGTAAGCGTGTGAAAAATACGCATTTAACTGTGTAAAATTACACAGATAAAACGTGTAAAAAAATAACACGCGTACAAATGCGTAATAAGTGACTACATGATTTTACACACTTTAAGTGTGTATTTTTTACACACTTGGATTTGCAGTGTACGCGCCGCTCGTATGTTGCCATTGTCATTTGTAGAGCGCTCCTCCCAACGCTTCATCGCGCGCCTAGTGATCGCGTAGCAGTAGGATGTCCTTCTCACCGCGCGCGCTTTACTCGCGCGGATTCGCCGATCTTTTTTCATTAATTACTCAGTACTTATTATGAAAATTAAAAAATGGTAAAGGACTTTTCTACTCGATTTGACCTCCTCTACCTGTATATGACCGGTGGGGCGATTATTGCCAGACACCCTGTATAATATTAAATAAAACTCTGCTTCCAATTATTATGGAATAATACCCCAATAAATAATTTTTAAAAATGTTGGAATCAGTTTTACCTAAAAAAAAAAAAAAAATAAAATACAATTAATTTTCGTGAACAAAAAAATCCAATAAAAACTTTAATTAACATTATAAATGAAAAAATTTTTGATAATTTTTTTTTATTTAAATACATAAATATTAACCCTAAAATTCATATTCCAAAAATATTTATGTGTTTGAATAAAAAGGAATTCACAAAGATATTTTAATTTATAATTTTAATGAAAGTTTTTATTGGATTTTTTTGTTCATTAAAATTAATTGTATTTTATTTTTTTTTTTGAGGTAAAACTGATTCTGACATTTTTAAAAATTATTTATTGGGGTATTATTTTAGAATAATTGGAAGCAGAGTTTTATTTAATATTATATATATTATTTATTTTTTTGCTTTTATTAATTTTTTTTTTAATTTTTTTTTTATTTTTTTATAGATTTAAATATTTTAATTTAAATTTAATAATATTCAATAATATATTATAATATATTATAATATATTATAATATATTATAATATATTATATTATATGAATAATTAAATATTTAAAAATTCTTATTAAATAATTATTTATATAATATATAATTGAATTTATATAAAAGATTTAAATCTATAAAATAATAAAAAAAAATAAATCAATAAAAGCAAAAAAATAAATAATATATATAATATTAAATAAAACTCTGCTTCCAATTATTCTGGAATAATATCCCAATAAATAATTTTTAAAAATGTCAGAATCAGTTTTACCTCAAAAAAAAAAATAAAATACAATTAATTTTAATGAACAAAAAAATCCAATAAAAACTTTCATTAAAATTATAAATAAAAATATCTTTGATAATTTCTTTTTATTCAAACACATAAATATTTTTGGAATATGAATTTTAGGGTTAATATTTATGTATTTAAATAAAAAAAAATTATCAAAAATTTTTTCATTTATAATTTTAATGAAAGTTTTCATTGGATTTTTTTGTTCATGAAAATTAATTGTATATTATTTTTTTTTTTTTTTTGAGGTAAAACTAATTCTGACATTTTTAAAAATTATTTATTGGGGTATTATTCCAGAATAATTGGAAGCAGAGTTTTATTTAATATTGTATATATTATTTATTTTTTTGCTTTTATGTATTGTAACTCTAATATTTTCAAAATAAACTCTATTTTGTAGTTTTATACTATAATATATACCATATCCTATTTTTCTCTCTAAAATATCAATCATATAATCAGAAAATAAATACAATATCGAAATATTAGAAAGTTCTTTAATTATATCAAAAGGAGATATATGTAAATTATGATCATGAAAGATAAAATTTTGATTTAATGATGGTATAGATATATTATTGTTGTAAGTTGTTACAAACATTCTATTAACAAGTTTGTCACATTGGATTTTAAGTACATCAACAAACGACATTAAGCCATTAGATTTTTGTTCTTTAATCTCATTAAATATCGGTAAACACGCGGATTCCATATTTATTAATATTTGAACATATAAATGCTTTCTTTATACTTTACAGTATTTTTTTTTCATAATAATTTTTAATTTACTATTGTCACACATATTAAGTAGACAGAAAGTTAATAACTTAATATTTAAAAAAGCTGAAGAGGCTGGATTAACTACAATCAATTGTAAATATGGAGCATGGTTTATCGTTAGTAAAAACTTAAGACATTTAGATATAGAATTTATTAAAAGAGACAATGATATTTTAGATTGTGAAAAACACAATCCATCAAAATCTGATAGGTATATATCATGCGGAAATAATGGTCTTTATAATAATAAAAATCATATATGTTATAGTATGATGTCAGAATTACTATTTAATTTATAAATGAAATTTTATAATTATAAAATTGATATCAAAATGAATTCAAAAATTAATGATTTAAAATTTATTAGAGAAATATTAAATGACGAAAACCGTTTTAAATCAATACTTTTGACAAGAAATTTTGACAAATATACATATTTAAGACAAATGGCATTTAATGATTATAATGCAAATAAAGAAACAATAAAACATTATATAGAATATGTTTTATCGCAACTTAACGATTTCGAATCCGATACACTTTACGGAAATATCATGTATTATAATGATAATTATATAATTTTAAAAAATATAGTTAAAAAAGAAGACATATTACTAAACAGAAGATATATAACCATACGAGAATTATTCAATAACATTTTTGAAATCAAAAAATTATAATATGGTTATATTATAAAAAAATATAATATAATTTTAATATATTATTTTAATATATATATATATAATATTGTGATAATGTAAATGTGATAACTGCAAAAAAATGATTTCTTAGAATATAGGTATATTTTATTTTTATTAAATGAAAGAACTGAATAAACTAATAGACTTGTTACTTAAAAATATACCAAATTCAAATAATGTAGATTATATTAGAAACAATTACAATTCATTAAAAAAATTACAATAATATATTAAAATTGACAAGATAGTTCCAAAGATAAGTGAAATATCAGAAAATAATATACTTAAATAAATATGACATTAAGGATAATTGATAGTCATAAGAATATAGGAGAAATATTAAATGAGCATATTAATAAAAATTATAGACATGTAATTTTTCTAGATTGGGACGATACTGTTATAAGTACAAGTTCACTAAATAATTATAAGTTTGAATTTCGAAATCAAAGAGAAAAATTTGATATAATTGAAACATTTAAAGCTTTTTATATAAATGATTCGTGCCTTGCATTATATATATTGACATACAGACAGAATCCATACGATGTTCAAGGAGAAGCTACAGAATTAAAAATAAAGGAATATTTAAAATCAGATTATAAATGTAGAAGAACAGATACATATAATAGAATAGGTCCTATAATTTCTGTAGACTATGGATGTCCTAAAATAAACGTAATTCAAGAAATCATTAATGAAGATTTTAATAAAATAACTAATATTGTTCTTTTATATTTTGTAGATGATAACTATAAAAATATAGTAGGATGTTTATTATCAAGTAAATACGAAGATAACATGTTTATCTATTTTTTTCCAGACTCAAATGAAGACCTAACAATATCAAGAAATATAAACAAAAAAGCTAAAGAAATATTAAAATATTTAAAATAAAAATATATTAAAATCTATTAAAATTTAGTACATTGTTTTACAATCATTCCTAAGATATTTTCAAATTCTTCTATTGTCATCTTTTCAAATTGATAACTTTCGTCTTTAAACTGTTTTAATTCAAAATTATCATTTTTATATACTATATTATTGATTGATTTTATTTTTAGATTTTCCTTCGGATTTGGTATCAACATGAAATTTCTTTCTATAATATATTCCATTACTGCTGTAGTACTATCAATAGATTTGATCTTATCGTCATCTTTCTCTTTTTTTACAGGCTTAAAAAATTTCAAGTTAGAATTAACTTTAAAGAATATAACAATGGGTCTATTTTTTTCACTGAATACAGTCGTTTTACTTCTCACAATTCTTTTTTTTCCTTTTGTATTGATTTGTTTGAGATATATTATATTTTTATTGTCTGTATTTCCAAAAATCAATGGGATATAATCCCCGTTAAATATATATTCAGAGATATGCTTTTCAGTTAACTGTTCCTGAGACAATTTAGCTTTGACTAAATTACTGTCGATAATAGCTGCCATTACAATATCCTTGCCACTAGGTTTAATACTTTCAAACTTATAGTTTTTAAAATTTTTCTTAAACTTAGGATTTTTCTTTATTTTATTAATAAAAGTCTTTACTATATCAAATTTATAACCTCCCTGTAGACATTCCGAATCTGATGTGTCGTCAACAGAATCTACAGAAAAAGAATTGTGATATAAAATATTCTTTTTTTTCTATCATTTTTTTTCTTTAATATGTTGCTTATCTTAATATCTTCAATTAAAATACTATCGTCTGATTCTGAAGTATATTCCTTCATAATTCTATTTAAATGCGAATATTTTTATAAAATCTTCTAGTAAAATTAGTTCCTATAGATCCGTTACTTGATTTGTATATAACACCAAATATATCATTATATCTCTCTTTAGTATAAAATATTTTAATCTCTTTATCATCGTCAATATCTTTTTTAAATACCGTTTTTACTGATTTTTTTAGTGAATTTACTATTCCTTCCATTTTTTGCTTATCCATTAATATAAACGTATTATTTCCTATATTTGATATGTAATTAAACGAAAGTTCTCTCTCATAAAATATATTTAACTCGTGTGTTTTTGTATCTTTCATTGACAAATTTGCCTTAGATGTTAATATAATAGGTTCTGGATATACGTTTTTTCCAAATTCTAAATTATTTAAGCCTGTAACTTTATTTATAAATACATAATATATATATTCAAAATCTTTACAACGTGTAATTATTTTATAACACGTGTTCAATTTCTCTTTTTCATAAGTCATATCCGTAATAGTATCTTTATTGTACATAATAGTACTCAGTTTATCTCACATTATATCCCTTTATAATTTTAGTTTTTATTAATAAAATATTAATTAAATTATTTAGCAAATGTTTATTAACTTCCATACTAAAAACAGTTCAATTTAATAATTTATATTTCATATTTTATTTAAACTATAAAAAATCGGGATACAATATTTTCTCTTTCACAATTTTTGGTATTATAATTTTTCCCTTGCAATTTAAAGATTGTAAGAATACTTTACATGCATATGTAAAATTAAACTTATTCAATTCTGGAGAGTAACCCAAATTTTCACATCTGGTACACTTCCATGTAGAATAGTCAGGATTACTCTCATGAGTTGCGAAATCTCCGCATCTAGTACATATAAACGATTCAATTCTGTCTTCCACTGAATCTGATAGTAAAGAGAGTAATACATCTGAAGCTCCATGGCACGCAATTCCGTCTCCCTCCATTTCTCCGAATCTTATTCCTCCTTGTCTTTTTTTTCCACTAGGTGCTTGAAGTAATTTTGTCTTCTTTCCTCTGTTTCTCACTGTTATTTTCTCAATAGCCATCTGAGTGAGTAATAGGTAATACTCCATACCCATAAAATGTTTATTTCCACCATCACATTTTATCAATTCGTGTGTATAAGGATTGTATAGATCAACCAAACAAGATGCCTTTTCATCATACTCCTCGTCTGTAAGATTATCATTATATCTCTTGTATCTATTTATTATTTGAGAATGATAAGAATCTAATCCTGTATTTGTCAAAGGTTGATAATTTATAAGTTTAATACTTCCCTCGTTGTCTCCGAAAGGATTCGAAGAATAACTACTGGTAAGTTTTATCTGATTGTAGAAATTAAATGTCTTCCTAGATATAATAGAAACGCTGTTTATAATTATATCCGGAGTTACCCCATTAATAGTATGAGGCAACATATCGTTATCAATAATACATCCTATAGTACCTTTTTGGGCTGCCTGGTTTGTCATTTTATCTCCTATCTCTTTATATCTGAAACTACTCAAGAGATATTTTATAACTATATTACTGTTTCCTTCTTTCCTTATTCGTTCTACTCTAACAGGATAATTTGTAGATAATCCATCTGACACATCAAACGATATATTTGACTTGATGTTGAAATTTTCAGCACTTTTAAATCTACAATCTATATGTTTGTGCATAGCATCATCTTTCTCAAGTATAGTTCCAATCCTAGGGAGCCCGGTTGCTTCAAGTTTCTTGTGAGAATGAATCAATCTTGAAGGAAGAGGGGAATTTAAACCTAGAACAGGGACTTCTGATCTATACTTTGTGGTTGAAATCACGCTTAATTTTCCCGATTTGTAACAACTCGAGCTTAATATGATAGAATCTTCCAAATTCATAGCTTTCCATGACATAACAGCTACCATTAGATGAACTCCAAATCCTCTGTGGATTAAATTTGAAAGCTGCAAAGTATCGTTGGTTATACACGGAATTTCAAACGGAAGAGATAAATTCAATGTATTATCAAATTTATTGAAGTTGTCTCTAGACATTCCTGATAACGTATGCTTCTGTTGAGCGTCTCCCAATGTAACTCTTGCTCCTGCCATTCTCCCTATATCGGTTAGATAAGATGTTAAATGACTTACTTTTGATAATGACGATAAATCTATATAATTTATTTTTAATTTATCGTTATTGTTCATAGAATAAAACTTTTCTACGCTTGGACATATATTTGAATACAAACTTTGTTCGACGTCAATAAATTCTACAACATGCGGATATTTCTGCATGAATAAGTAAAAGTCATTAAGCACTTCTTTGTCGTTCATAATATCATTGTAATATTCTTGGCACACTATGGATCCTTTTTCTACTACCATAACAGGTCGTACCAACCTCTCTATTCCTAATGTAATTCTTATCTGTAAATACATATCATCTACAGGATAAAACAACAAGGTAACTTTGTCTCTTTTGTGCATTGGTATAACACTGATTCCAAAATCGTAAGACGAGAAACAATTTTCTCTCTTTAATTTTCTTAATTTCTTAACAAACGTCTTAACATATGTCTTACATATAGAATTTATATAAAATTCAGAGTGATCAACAATAGAGACAATAACTCCATTTTCAATATCAGTATGTTTTTTTGTATCGTCTTTAATAAACTTCTCTAATTCGTTAAAAATTTTTTCATGCAAACTTCTTGTATAATGCGTTACACTTACTCCGACATTCAAGGATTTTATGAGGCCAACATTTGGACCATGATCTGTTGTATTGCTAGGATCAAGCCATCCGTTTGTTGATGGATGAACATTTCTCATTTCTAAAGACTTACTCATTACGTCTCCAAAAAACGAGTACAATCTATCGAAGTAGATTTCTACCACGTTATAACATTTGTTGTTATAACATATTTTAATTGTTGCTTTATCCGACTCCATTTATTACAAATTATTTTATTCTTTATTATTAATTTCTTCAAATTCTTTTAAATATCTCTTGACATAATGTCTTAATTTTCTTTTTAAATGAGAATCTGTGTAATAGCAAAATGGTGTATTTATTATTGTTGATAATCCGTTTCTTTCTATATAATATATACTTTTATCATAAGATATGACAGCATATCTCTCTTTAGACAGAATATCACTTACAAGTGAGTTTAAATTTTTTGAATCATATTTTCTTTTAAATGATTCAGTTATAACGTTGATATCTGTTAGAAAAACATAATGAACGGATGAACAATCAAATAAGTGATTTGTTTCATGAAGTAAAATTATATTACTTATACCTAAGTGTCTGCAATTTTGCAAGAGTCCTCCGTAATAGTCTTTATTTCTTTTTCCCAAATCATCCGATAATATTAAAATTTTTGATTTATTACATTTGTCTCTAATAAATTCTCCGATTTCATTTGCTTTTTCCTCAATTAAGTTTTTAGATTTTGATTTTTGTTCTAATTGTTGTCTAGTAAATATATGGTTTAAAGGTACATAAGGACTATAATTTTTTGCGTTATTTTCGTTATTTATGAAAAGAAAGACATAGTGAAAAACATCTTTAAATTTTTCCAGCATATTGTTGGACAGTACTGTTTTTCCTGAACCAGATCCTCCTATTATAACTGAATTAAAACATCCTATCTCATCTATTTTTTTAATCATTTCGTTGAAATCAAACTCATCTCTTGTAAAGTTAAAATCAGGCATTGTAATTATTTACAGTATAAATATTTAAATAGTTAAATAATTTTTAATATGGATATTAAAAAATATTACGAAAATAAAATTTACAATGTATTATGTAACAAAAATAACTTTAGTGATATAAAAATGAAGATCACTACAATAATTAATAAAATTATTGACGATATATATGTAAATAAGTCTGTATCTAATTTATTCAGTGATAAATTTAGTGATTTTTACTTTGATAAGTACGAAAGAATAAAGCACTATTACAATTTAAATAATTATCTTTATTTAATAAATTCTGGTGGTTATGGAATAGTTTTAAGATGTGATAATAATTATTGTATTAAGTTGATATTTGAATATAACGAGGTTAGTTATACACACGAGTATGATATACCTATAACTATTAAAGAAAGATTAATAAAAAATAATCTTGGTAAGTACAACGAGTTTATATCTATTCCAGAGTTGCTTATAAAAGGTCTAGTTTGTAAAAATTTAAAACTTGTAATATCTATATATTCTTTCTTGATTATAACGTGCAAGAATGTACTCAAGAAAGATTTGGAATTGTCAAAGCTACAATCTGTGTCATTAGAAAAGCAGATATCTGATTTCAACTCTATATCAAATATATATAACAAATATAAGAACAACAGTAAGTTTTATATTGTATTTAGTAATTTATATAAAAAATATGTTAATGATCATATTAATATAGTTTTATTAAATAACTATAATAATTTAATGAAATTTTTGGATAATAACAGAGTTAATTTTAAAAAACCGTTGAAAGACAACATTTTAAAATCCAATGTATTGATAGAAAGATTAGCTTTGGAAACTTCAGATGGGTTGAGACTAGATAATTGTGGAGATATATCATCTTTTGGATCAAAAGCATACGAAAGAGATGTAGATTATTTGAGAATGTTGACGTTACAAGTTTTGTTGTTTGTGTTAAATGTTAATAAATGCTTTAAATTTTTCGTGCATAATGATTTGAAAATGAATAACATATTAGTATTTAATAAGGAATATCCTTTGATTATAGATTATAAGTAAAATAAAAGAATGTCTATAGAATTTTGTGTGTGTGTGTGTGTGTGTGTGTGTGTGTGTGTGTGTGTGTGTGTGTGTGTGTGTGTGTGTGTGTGTGTGTGTGTGTGAGAGATATATTTTTAAATCGAATGATTTTGATTTTTCCAATTTTGACTCATATAATAATACTAAGATAGAACATAGTAAATTTGCAAACAATGATCATTGGATTTATGATGTACATTTTTTTGTACATTCTATGATAGTGTTTATAACTGAAGAGAAATTAATGAAGATAGACAGTGTATTATTTAATAATCTAAAAAAGTATTTTTTATTTGGATGTACAGT
Organism: Linepithema humile; assembly: GCF_040581485.1. Lineage (NCBI taxonomy): Eukaryota > Metazoa > Arthropoda > Insecta > Hymenoptera > Formicidae > Linepithema > Linepithema humile. The sequence continues at coordinate 450,239 of NW_027124985.1, forward strand.
AAAAAAAATAAGATGTAATAATAAAAATTTAGAAAAAAAAAGATTTATCATATTTGGAGGATTTTATTTTTGGTAGTATGACTTTTAGTAAGTGGATTAAAAATTCTAAATAAATGGAAAATAATAACGAACAACATGTAAATAATAAAGATAGCTACAAAAAAAATGATAATTATAAAAAAGACGACAATTATAAAAATATATATACTGATAAACTTGATATCTTAAGTAAAATAGAAAAAAATATTTCTCCATTTTCGCGAAATTTGCTAACTACAACGAAGAAAGGATAGCAATAGGTAAATTATGTCAAAAATATCTTGTCAGAGAAGATTTAAATCTCATATATTCATGTTATACCACAGATTTGTTCAACGCAAGAATATTTACAAAAAATTACATGAATAATATAATAGTAAAATATTGGTTAAAATTTTCATCAAATGTTATAACAAATAGGTCTATAGGATTTCCTATTGTTTTTAAATTAATGGATGACGGTAACAAGTGTATCTTACTTTATGAAAATTTAAAAAAATATCTTTATAAAATAACTAGTAATGACTTTATTTTAAATAAAGATATATCAGATCAAATTATGTGTTTCAGAAACTTTTTATAATATATCAGATGTACTTGAACAACTGTTATTCAGACTGTTATCTTTTCAATATATATATAATATTCCGAGAACTAAAATTATTTTTAAGGTAAAGGATATTTTTTTTGAATTTACTGTAACAAGACTTGTAATATTATCTGAAAATACAAATTTTGTAATACAGACGAATGTATCTGAAGATGTTTATATAAGTAAAGTATCAGATAGTGATTATACTCTACATGAAAATAATAGTTTTATTAAAATGTTCCTGTACACATTCAAGAATTATATCTCTTTCTTTTATATTTTATCAAAAATTCCTCCTATAATAGAAGAACAAAGACTAATGTCTTTTATTCCAGGAGAATATGCGTGTTTAAAAGTAAGGGATAATGTTATAAGTGTTATAATATTAAGTCATTTCGATGATCTGTGTGAAGTTATACAGCTGTCTCAGAGAATGCTCACATAATAATGAATGTTAATAAAGATCAATTAATAAGAAAACCGAAAACCATTTATAATAGAATGTCTAAAAATATATTAAATTATATCATAGGAGACGAAAATTATTAAATTATAGTTTAAAAAAATTTTAGATTAAATGGCTATCAAATCTATAGATAACGAAAAAACAATAAATTTCAATCCTACATTTATCTTTTATGAACTTTATAGTATTATCGGTTCAGATTCTGTATTAATATTATTATTAAATCTAATTCTTTTTGGATTTATAATTTTAATATTATATTTCTTTTTTCATATAGAAGTAATATATATATACAAATTAATATTCAATAAAATAGATGAAACAGATAAGGAAAAAAATATAAAATAGAATATACAAAAAAAATTGAAGATTTGTTTACTTCTAAAATTGAATGTTTAAATGGAGTTGCAACAATATTCAAAGCAGACGGAACAAGATCTGAAGCAAGAAATTTAAAAGGAGATATAATAAGATATCCTTTTTGTAAAGATTAGTCGAGTTGTATTAATGGTTCATAAATATCATCTATAAGTGTTTTAGTTGAAGTTTCACCTTTAAGTCCCAAATTCCTTTTCAAGTCTTCGAATCTTTTTTTCAATAGTTTATTTTTTTTATACAGAGATTTTTGTAAAAATGTTATATCAATATCCTTTATATTTTCTCTAGTAACTTTTTTTTCAACTATGGATATACCGTAATTTGGAAGTATTGTTAAAAAATTTCTAATTACGTCTATTAGATTTAAATGCTGGTACAACGACAAAGTATGAAAATATATTTTTTCTATAACATCTGAAATATCGTCGTCAAAACCTTCGACAGTGATGTCTTTTTGTTTTAAAGAATGAATTTTATTTGAAAGACTGGATATATCATACATTAATCTATTAAGTTCTTTTTCATCTCTATCGTTCGTAATGCTATTTAACATTAATAACTTTTTCTTAAGAATATTAATATCGCAAACATTTAACGAGTCGCTAGTTAGGATACTACTAATAATATTTCTTATCATATTTTGTTGATCAATATCTTGTGTTTTCGTCAATTCTGTTAATAGTTCTCCAACATTATCATATACGTCTTTCAACCCTCCTTTTGGATTATCATCAATGTATTTCAGGAAATCAGATAAAGTCTCGTACACTTTTTTTCCTCCGTTGTTTTTTATTTTTTCATTCAGTTTATTTGTAAATTTCTTCTTGTAATATATATTTAGTGGAACTATATCAGATATAGTATCTATATTAATATTATCTGATTCATTGAGGTATTTTAGACCTTTATAAAAATCAATATCTTCAGATGCAAAAAAATTATATTTTCCTAAATCATCATCATTTATAAAATTATTGATATCTTTAAGATTCAGATCATTATATAATGATATTGGATCATGACTTTCGTTAAAATGTAATTCTTCGCAAGTTTTATTTCCTCCTTTTTCTTCTTCTATAGTAGAAAAACTATTAATAAAATTTATCAAAGGACCCAATTTTTTTATACTATTGTTAATATCTGGAACATTTTTTTTGCAGATAAAATGTTTTTAAAGCAAGTTACATTTGGCAGTGGACTGACATCCAATTTGACTACTTCCTTGTTACATCTTATCATTTTAGTAGATTTAACTTTAAATCCAAGTTTTCTAAGTATAAATTCTATAAATCTTTGTTTTTCAACATTATTACTGAATATTTCGTCGTTATTTACATTTTGATAATCATCGAATAAATATAGATATATATTTAGTATTTGGTAAGGAGATTTTAAAAGTTTTGCATTTTCTATAAATTTTATAGAACCTTTCTTATCAAGACCAAAGTTGTTTTTCGTACCGCACTTTATCTCAACAGGCTTTTCGATCTTGTCATCATATTTGTATTTTAAATTTTTAAAGAAATCAAACATTGTAATTTTATCATCGAATGGAATTGGAATTATAGATATTAGTTTAATATCATTTTCATCGCCTATCCTATCAAGTATATCAGAAAGAGGATATGTGTACGTAGAGCCTTTATGATTAAAAATAGCAAATACATAATTTACATTTTCTAAAAAATATCTAGTAAATAATATCTAATTTTTTATAGTCAGAATACTTCATTGTAGTCTGATTTAAAGTTGATGCTTTTCCAATATCGTCTCCTTCTATTTCCATACTGTATAAAAATCTTAACGGATCTACATATTCAAACATTTCACTTATATTCCTATCGTCAATATTTTTATAACTTTCGTATTTAATATTTGATCTATTATTCCTAATTAAATTTATAATATCGTCATTAACATTCAAATTATTGAAATGTTTTGACAACACTTCTCTCAATAAATATTTATCATTGTCTGACGTGGTAATATTAACACAATTATTAACATCATTTTTTAAAAAATTTTCATATTCTGTATTTCCAATTTCGTTTTCGTGTTTGTTAAATATATTTTTTATGAAAAGAGAAAATAAATAAAAATCAGGATTTTCTTTTATATTATTAAATTTTGGATCAGTAATATATGACGTGATATTTTTTAAAACTTCTATGTTTACAGGTGCTAAATAATAGTTATCAGATATCATATCAAGAATAGATGTTTTCTTACTATCGAAAAAATTGAAATTCGGAATGATCTCTGGAAAAAGATCTTTTAAACATTTTCCGTCTGAATTATTTTCTCCCCAAGCAATTCTAGATATAGATTCAGGATATGTTGTTCTTACAAACTTTAAAAAGTTATTTGTATTTTCATCCAACAGTGTGTAGTTATCATCATGTTTTTTGTAAGGATTTATTATAGATAAGTCTGGATTTAACTTTATTCCTCCTCCTAATTTAATTTTGTACGGAAATATATTTTTAACATAAAATGATAGTGTGTTAGATACTAAGTTAGCTAATCCTACGTCATCTTTGTTATCCTCTGGATGACAATTGTTTTCATTTAACTTTAATAACTTTTCTATTTCATCAAGTTCGTTCCTTTTATAATTATACGATAATAAATTTATTTTATCACATATAAAATCTAGTTTTATTTTTTCTAGTTTACCCATTTAGTAAAGAAAAAAATACTAAATAAATAATTTATATATCAATATGTTGGACAAAGATAGTTATATCAATTCTGATTCTATAGATAATAAAACTTTATTGAAAGCTCATGATTTCAAAAGAGATGAAAATCCATTCAAATTGAATAAATATGATGTGGTTTACGGATCTCTTGATTATGAATATGTAAAGAATTGTATTGAAAATTCTTCAGACAATAACGAAGATCGATTAATTGGAAGAGATATGATAAGAAATTTATTTTTCAATTTTTATTTTTTATTCGGACTTGAAGAAAAGAATATCTTACGAGTCAAAGACTTATTTGATATATGTGAGATAAATACGGAACATGGTACTGAAAACAATAAGGTTCTTGATAATATAATCGATGATAGTATAACTGATGATAATATAGCCGATGATGATATAATAGATAATATAATTTTAGATTATAAAAATGAAGGAAAGGATTGTACGTTAGATTTTAGTGTATTGGAAGACATAGATGAGATAAGTAGGTTGTACGATGAAGATATAGTTGATAAAGTAATTGAAAAAAATGTTCAAATGATCGAATACAAAAATACTCCAAAGATAGAACAAAATGTCGATCCAGAAGCTTATATTAAGATTCAACGTAAGTATAAAAGCGATAAACTGAATAAATTAACAGAACTTTTAGAAAATCAAAGTATTTCTGAAGTTATAAGAAAGAAAAGAGATATTGTATATTTCTGCAAGAACAATAATCGTAATATGGAAATGTGTGATTTGGATGATCTATCAAATTCTGATATTAATAATATATACAACAAAATCTCAGAAAGCGAATCATCTGATCTTACAACCATATTAATAATAGGATCGATAAACTTGTTAGAGTTTATAGCTGTAAAAGTATTTAAGATAGAAAGTCTTAATGGATTTACAAACGACGAGTTCCTTAAAGAGACAAATAAATTTAGAACAAAATTTAAATCGACAGTTAATTATATAGATGATAAGGTAGGAAATCCTAATAGACCTGGGATGGATATAATTATATATATAGGTTTCAGAATTCTACAGAGACTAACGATAAAGTAATTGTTTACTTTTTTTTGTATTCCTTTTTCCTCCCCAGCTATCGATGTCTTCAACTCCATCTATTTCGTCTAGTACATCTGATTTTTTTGAAACTTTTAATCCTCCGTTATTTTCTGAATTTGGATGCTGTATTAGATCGCTAGTGATTATATATTTAGTACCGGAATTAGTTTTGTCCTCGTAGTACGAAAAATATTTGTCTGTACCTTTAACATGTCCCCATTTTATTTCTTTTCCAAATCCTTTGTTTCCTCCTTTTGTGAAGTTCATTTTTTCACGAAAAGCAGGCATCTCTGCTATAACGTTCAATCTCTTAATGGCCAATGATTGTTTGTCTATTTTTTCTTCCATTTATATATATTAAATAAGTTAATATTTAACTAGTCTCTCTTAAAATAATTTCTTCTTTCACAATCTTATTTACAGATGATAGAATTTCTTCTTTCATACTATTGATTTTTTCATTAATATCTTTTATCTCTTTTACAATATTTATATTAATCTCTTTCTTTAAACTATCTAGTTTATCATCCATATCTGACTCCTTGCTGCAGTCACTAATGTACTTTTCGTAAAGTTTGGGATTTTCTTTGAAAAATTCTTTTGTATGAACAAAATTATCTTGAACATTTATAATATTTCTTGATGTAATCTTGATATACAAGAATAAAATCACTGTTATTAGCACAACAATAGATACAATTAGTAAAATGCTCATTTATATAAATGAATAATTACAAAAGCTTATTTTTCCTCTAAAATTTTTCTTTTAAGCACATTAATATCGTCATTCTTTTCATTTATTTTAATTTCTATATCATTAACTTTTTTTTCTACATCATTTATTTTATTTGACACTTGTGTTATTTGAGATGTTAAATCTAGAGATAATTCATTTAAATCTTTAACCAAATCTTCCAATTCTTCTATATTTTCAACTTTAAAGTCAAATATTTGTGTCTCTTTTTGTCTTAAATCCTTAAAATATTCGTCGTTAAATTTATCTATTTCCTTTCTAGTTTCTTTCATAATAAGATGTTCATTATAATTAAAAAGAAATATTATAATAATTATGACTATGATTACTACAGAAGTTATTGGAATAAAAAAATTTTCATTCATATTATTTATATAAATAATAAGCTTCTACATTTTTACAGATCCGTATCCTATGCATAAATTAACGAACAAGAACATACATAATATTACTGATAATATATCAAAGTATGTGGCTCCTAAGAGATAATTATCTCCATTTTCAACATATTTATCGCATATTGCCATTATGAGTGTTATAAATATAGCTAAAATAATAATTCCTAATGTAATCCATCTTGTGTTTTCGCGTAAAAAATTTGATGATTTTTTTACATTATCAGATATAGCACTAGAGTACTTATCCATTTATATGATAACAAATTAGATTGATGTCATTCATTTACTGTATATCATAGGTACAATTTTATCATATTCTTTAACAATATCTAACTCTATTCTAGTCCCGTTTATTGTAAATATAACATTATCACCTACAATATCCATTTTACCATCAGAACTATGTATATTATCATTACTACTAAAAACTGTAAATTTTTTGACAATGGGTAGATTATATTTTTTGTTTATCTTATTATCCATATTCATAACAACAGATCTTACTACAAGTTCAGAAATACTTAGTGGATATACACTAAGTATAATGAATATTATAGATATACATGTAAAAATAATATTGAAAATATTTAGAAATAGCATTTATATCAAATATTAATATCATTAAATGGGTGAATTGGAAAAGATAGTTGCTCAACACATTAATTATGCAATAGAAAACACAAAAAGTCTAGACATTAATATGAAAGATAAAATACTGACAGAATATCAATCATTTACGTCTAGAGTTTTCATAGGATTGAAGACACTATCTAGTTTACTTGTATTTTGGGACACTGGATTTGGAAAAACTTTATTAGGATTATATATAATTAAGAATATCACATACATATATCCTTCGTGGAGAAAATTTATATTTGTAAAAGCTAGTTTACACAAAATTTGGGAGGAAGGAGTATCTGATTATTGTAATAAGAAAGTTGAGATACTACATTATGATGATAATAACGTTTTTTTTAAATTTAAAGGAAAATTAGAAAATTATAAGAACAAAAGAGACAGAGTATTAATTATAATTGACGAAGCGCACAATTTCATACTACGAAATAAAGAAAAGGATTACGACAACAAAGAGAGAAAAATAAACAGATTATACAGACTTATAAGTAATGTTTGTAATGAAAAATACAATAAACTACTTCTAATGTCTGCAACTCCGGTTGTAAACGATATAAAAGAGTTTAATATTCTTGTAAATTTGCTTAGAAAAAATATTGTAAATTTTGACGAAAGATATTTTGATGACGAAAAGTTAGTTAACAGAAATAGGTTGAAGAACGGACTACTTTCAATAGTTTCGTACCAAAAAGTTGAAAACGATTCGTTAACAAATACAATTGAAAATGATAATTTTGCATCTAAACGCATTCACATATACAAAATACTAATGACAGATTATCAAGAATCATTTTAAACGAGGCAGAAAAATATGAGTCCTTGAACAAAGATTTGTATAAATTAAAACCTATAAGAAGAATGGTTTCAACATTTGTATACGACGGTTTGAAGATCAGAGAGAAAATGACAGAAGAGGAATTTAATAACTTTATAAAATCAAAACTTTCTTCTTTTAGACGCAGTATAGAAAATATGAGTTTTGATGATAAAATTATCCAGAAATTTATAAATAATGATGATGACAATATAAACGATGAAAATTTTCATAAACTAAAACAATATTCATGTAAATACATAGAAGCATGTAGACTTATATTAAAGTTAAAAGGTAAATGTTTAATATATGAACCATTTGTAAGTTACGAAGGAATATCCACACACACACACACACACACACACACTTAAGGAATATTTAAAATTATTTAAAATTAGTTTTATAGAATATTCCAAATTATCAAATATTAGGGAAAGAAACTTATCAGAGTTTAATCACATTAATAACGACAGTGGAAAATACGTAAAATGTTGTATTTTTACTAATGCTGGTAGTGAAGGAGTGTCTTTTGCATGTGTTAATGATCTTGTTGTTTTGGATATACCGTGGTCAGAATCTCAATTGAGACAAATTATAGGAAGATTATTGAGATATGGATCTCATTATAATATAGATAGAAAGTATGTAAATGTTCATATAATATTAGCATTTACAAAAAATGGAAAATCTTCTGATAACGAAATGTTTCAACTTATAAAAAGAAAATTAAATAGAATAACTCAATTGTACTCTCTTCTCAAAGAGTCGTCAATTGAATTTATTTATAACAAGTACAATACATTAGAACCTATAAACGAAGAATATATTTTCGATACTATAAAAAATAATAAAATAGAATATGTAAATGAATCTAAAACATATAAGATCAAAAAAGTTATCAAAATAAAGTACGTTATTTCAGATATTATTGAAGACGGATATTTTGATTCTGAATCAAAGTATATATATGACAAAGATATGAATTTAGTTTGTAAGGCTAAAGAAACTAATGGTATTTTGGATTTGTTTGTTAGAAATGGAGAATTGATTTATAATGTTGATAACTTATAAATAATGAAGAAATCACATTGTTGGAATAAATATAAGTTCGAAAATGTTGATGGTATTATAGATACAAATGATCCTTTAATTAAAACAGATAATAAAATTTTTATAGTTGAATTAGCATCTATTAATGATTATGTATGTATTTATTTATTTATGAAATACAACTATCCTATATTGTATAACGAGATATATTTTATGAATTTTCTTAAGTCAGAACATAACTTAGTACTAAATTAAAACATAATAATAATATAATTGGAATTATAACTGGTAAATTGTGTAATCTTAATATCGGTAAATCATATATAATTAATCATTTATGTATTAAGAAAGAATACAGGAACATGGATCTCTGTACTATATTAATAAGCAAAATATCACGAATTATATTTGAAAAAAAAAATTATCATTCAATATTTTCGTGTGAAAATCAAATATTTAATTTAAAGTCTTTTTCTATAAAATCGAATTATATATTCGTAATAAACAAGATTAAATTAAATAGTAAAACAATTTGTTTATCACAAAAAGATAAAAAATTTAATTATAAATTATTAAATAAGATAATTTCAAAAAAATATAGTATAAATTTATATGATAGGAATTGTTTAGATGATATTCATAAAGAAAATATTATAAAAAATTATAAAAAAGAATGTAAGAACAAAAATTTATATTTAAAATTTGAAAGTTTTGAAGATCTAGACTTTGAATTTAAAGATTGTATATTATTATTTGATAATCAATATAACTTTATTTATTTATCTTTTAATACTATTAAGGATATCAGGAGGTGTTTTGCATCAATTTTTTACATAGATCATTTCACGTTTATAAATAAAGTAATATATCATTTAAACATTAATAACGTGTGTGATATTCTACAGTTCAATATTAAAGAAGATGAAAAATTAATGAAATATTTCATAAAGTTGGAAAGTGAATTTACTATTACTTCTACAATTATAATATGACATGTGAAGTACACGACAATATATATATAACGTAATTACAGTGGCATCTAATAATCTCAAGGATTGTAAAGTACTTGTTTTTTGAAAGAAGTACAAAGACTTTAATAATATTAATTTCTTATAAATTGTATTTATATATATAATCATTATATGTATAAATGATATTTTTCTTTTTTAATTTTCCGCATTTTTTGCATATCCTACAACAATAAAAATATTGTAATTTACTTTCATCGTTTTGTGATAAATACTTATTATCCTGATACTTTTTCATTAAATTTGAAAGTTTATCTTTATCATTCATTTATAGCCTTGAAATTTTGAAGTACTAATTTATTGAAAAATTACAAAAGTTATTAAACATTAAATTCTCGGCTTTGTAATTAAATAAAAATATTAATTTTGGTAATTACTTGAAAAATTAATATAAATAAGTAAATTATGAGTGACAATCAAACTTTAAATCACTATCTTGGAGACAGAAAATTGTCAGATAACGAGTGTACAATACTCCAGGGATATTCAAATAAGATTTCAACCATATGTAAGTTTGATAAGCAAAAATTAAAAAGTCTACTTAATAAATTTTCGGAAACGTTTTTTCAGAATGAAATGTCTATAGACAAAAATATTATTACTTATAACAGAATCAATGATAGAGTTAATGAATATTTTAATAGACAAAAGAATTGCAAGTATGATTATAGGGGGATTATAAATATTATAAAATATCAATTTATAGTTGTTACAAAATATACAAAACTACTGGGAGTTTTAACTAAAGAAGATAATCAAGATATATCAAGGACTCACGTAGATGTATCAAGTATTTATAAAACCAGTAAATCGAAAGAATACATAAAGAAAATATCTACTGAATACATAAATAATGTAAAAATAAAAGGAAATACTAATGGTAATGTAAAAAATGGTAATACGGACGACGAAGAATTCAAATCGTTGGAATCTATTATCATCAACATTATGAGAAAATCATTATATATACATTCGTATTTAATATGTTATGGATCGTATACAAATCACATAATACATAACGTAAAGTATGAAGATATAGATGTATATTTTCCAGAATCATTCTTCTATATGATTTTACTGATGTTTGCTGTTAAGATGATAACTGGTTACAATCTTCATATTCTTGGTTATCCATTTATTAAAGGACACTTGTCTTTGTTTTATAATAATAGAAAATTGATAGATTGCATATATCTTAGTAATTACACACTAGAGAAAATAAGAACAACAGATATAAACGGAATTAAATTTATAGATCCGTTATTTCAACTGTTAAATCAAATAAGAATGAATAACGAATTATTTAGATGTCATAAAATATATGAAAATAGTGAGAAATATATGAATCTGTTTTATACTCTTTTTTACTTTATATCAAAGATAAATATAAGAAGTTTGATCTTAAAAAAGTTAAAGAATATAGAAATTCTATTGACTTAAATAATATTAGTTATAAACTATATGGAAATAATATATGCATGCTTAATATTGACAATTTTATAGATATTGAAGATATAAATGATAGATTCGATAAATTAATTGTAATATTATCTGAACCCGAAGTTATAATAGATGAATTAAATAGCGTCAATGGAGTATATTCAATAAAATATAACGCGTTTCTAAATGAAATCTTTTTCGAAAGTAGGACTGAGAAAGGTGGAAAAAAATCAGAAAATATTAAGAAATCAAAAATCAACAGGAGAAACTTTGGTAAGTATAGTTTCTCGAATATAATAGATAACAACAAACAATATCTGATAATGTCTAACCTAACAAATACATTTTATATAGATATAGACAAGAATAAAATATCAATAAAAAACATACAATCTATGTTGGCTACACTAGCATTATACTCTTTTCTAAAAGATAAAAATGAATACGGATGGAGAATATTCAATTATCTTATATCATTGCTTAAATTTAAAATTGAAGACAACTTCAGCGACTATCAAGAATTATCAAGATACAGAACAGATGGCAATCAAAAGCATATAAAATTGAACATAGAAAACAATACTTTTAACGACTTTACCACAGATAAAAATCAAATAACATCAAATTATTTAGATAAATCAGTCTTTATAGCTACATATGGAAATAATGGAGGATTTTAAATCGCTCTTTTATTATAAATAAATGAATAATGAAAAATATATATTTAGAATTTCTCGAGATGACATTTGTAACTGTAAAGATGAAAATACATTGGATAATTTTATATCAAAAATAAAAGAGAATGAAGAAAATAATATATATATATATATATATATATATATATATATAGATAATTCATTTAATCATTACCACATGTACGATCAATGTCAAAACAGATGTGATGTATGCAGAAAGATCTATATGCTCGTCAATAATATGGAGGTTTCTAATGAAGATTATGAAAAGGGAGGTAAGAAAAAACAAAAAAGAAAGCCTGAAAAAGAAATTGACTTCTTAGAAAAACCAAGTTATTTTAACATTCAAAATATAGACACTTCCAAGATAGAACGATTGGGGAAGAAGGCTATATATGATTTAATCAATCAGAATATTTTATTATCCGCAAACACCTTATCTAAAGATATCATAGAAACTATTTTAAGAAATTACAGTACTGATATAAATAATTTTGAATATGACGCGTTGGTAAAATATATAGAGGACAACACTCCTTATGTCTTGAAACAACAGATATTAAAAACACATCCATATTTTTCTCTTTCGAATCTTAACAAAATTGTTTTGGATAAACAAATGGAACTCTTGGAAGTGATATATAAATCACATTCGTATCAAACATGTAATTTTAACAGCAGAATAGTCTCAAAACAGTATAAAAATCTATCTAGTTTAGATAGTGGATTTATAAGAGATGTAGTTTCGTTCGGAAATAATAACGATTTTATAGAGCCTGTTATATTTTGTTTATTTGCAAATAAATTAACATTTTTGGACGATTTAATAAACAACGTTGATCCTCTTACTGTACTGACAGACATGATAGTTAACAAGAAAATAACTGAAGAGAATAAATTTAGAATGTTTTTGAAAGCGTCTGATCCTACAGATTTTATAACAGGAGATACTAAGATAATTAATGAAGAAGTAAGATTAAAACACGAATTATATAGATTAATATATCACAATATGTTAAAGATGATTGTTTTAAACTTGAGACAAGGTAAGTGGTACAGTCAACTGTCAGGAGAGTTATCAAAGATAACAAACAAAATAGGATCTTACAAAACCGAAGAAGAAAAAATATTATCAACAGTCCTATCGTGTGTTCCATTTAAGCCTATACTTGTAACAAAAACAACAGACCCTATATCGTCTGTACCTGAATCCGTTGAATTTGTAGAGTTTGATATCATAAGAAATAGATTAGGTAGTATTAAAGAATCTTTGAAGTTAGATAGTTCTGTATTTAATAATATAAGTTACGACTCTCTTACTAAAAGATTGTGTATAGTTAGAAAATCTATTGTAAAGAAGGAAAAAAATTGTGCGTATCTTGGAGAAATTGGTAATTTAGGTCCATTTTTAGGTAATAAACTGTCATTTGATATGTTTAGAAATATAAATAATAATTCTGTTCTATTTGCAAATGGTGTCTTCTTTATTAGTATTCCTAGAATTCACAAGAAATCTTTATCAAGATTTTATAATTCTGGTGCAAAAAACATTGTACTAGACGATCCTATAGATATACCTGATGATCCAACAATCGGAGGCGAAGTATTCTCTCTAATAGGAGCTGTATGTTGTAAAACACTAGAAAATTCAGGAATATACGAAATGTGTTCATCGAAAAAATATATCGGACGATATTCATTTAACAAAATTGATGACGATACGTGGATAAAGTATGACCCGTTTGCAATGTCAGTTCCGTATATGAAAAATAAGATCATAGAAGATTCTTTGAGAAAATTGTTTAGAGAACAAAATGTAGAAATAGAAAATTTCGTAATAGATAATGATACTCCTTATGCTATAAAAGAGAAAATTAAAAATATTTCTAATGACAAATTTTCAATAAAAGATTTTCTATATAATGGTGGTCATGTTAAAGACGATATTTTTCTAGATACGCAACATTATTGGTATACAACAATGCTGGATTTGAGAATATTATTTGTGACGTATATTAGGTTACATATTTAATTTTTGTTTAATTTCATTCATTATCTTCTTTGTAACTTTTGTTTTCCAAAAATTATTTTAAAAACAGAAATAATACATTTAAATTGAAAGATGGATTCGTCAAATAATAAATTAAAAATTTTATACTGCGAACTTTATTTCGACGAAACATACGTGTATAATTTGAAGGAAAAATATGATAAGTTAAGTAAAAATGACAAAGAAATTATACAAAAATGTTTGAAAAAAAAATTGAAATATAAAGTAAATGAATTATTAAATTGTAAAAATCTTTATGTTGTAGACTATATATCTAATATAAAATATGAAAGTATAGTAAAAAACATAAACAGTTTTAAAACTATATTATAGATTTATATAATAAATACTACAATGATAAAGAATATGTTAAATGTATTATACTATATATGAAATTTAAAAGTAATAGATTGTTCTATACATTAAAACTGGAAGAATCATATTACTATTTATTTTGTATTTCATGTAATAGTATATGTGAAAAAATAAAGGTAAATTCAGATTTGAAAGTTGTTATATGTAATATATTTTGTATACATCTCTCAAAATATAAATACTATTGTAAGTGCAACTATTAACACAATGAATTATCACAGATATATATATGATAAAATAAATTTTGATAAGGATTTAATACTTAAAATTAAATTAAATTATGATAATCTAGATACATCAAAGAAAAAAAATTACAGAAATACATATTTACAAACAATAAATCAAAATTATCAAATATCATTAATAAGAAATCAACAAAAATAATAAAAGCTGAAAAAAAAATAAACGTATTCTTACAATAGAGGAATTTATTACAGAATTTTCTACATAAATTAGTTTTATATTAAAAAATATCGGTTTATTTTTATTACTTATAAATGGCAGATTTTGATACACTACTAAATGGACAAACTAGTATATACGATACTTTATATTTATTCACTATTTTTATACTTCCATTTTTAGGATACATATCTTCTATCATATACAGCCCAGAGTCTGGGAGAAAATGGTACAAAAGTAATAAGTTTGTTCTTTTGAATTTATCCAATAGTAGTTATGGATTATTTTTTACATTATTCATATATTTATTCGCTGGAATGGGAATCATATATATAGCCAATCATTACCTAGAAAACGATAACTTAAAACTTTCTCAAGGAAAACATTTTACAAGAATTAACGATCCTCTTTTCAATATTAGTAAATTTTGGGACAGTATAATATTAAGCTTACTTCCAGTAGGATTTTTATTGATATGGATATCCCAACCTCTAATGTTACAATTTAATTCATTAACAATACCAGGATCTCTTTCTATAATATCAACAATTCTATTCCTATTATTTTCAATATATATGATTAAAATACATTGGATTATAATGATTTTATTCCTTCCGTTGTGTATATGGTGTATATATATGTCTGCATTCTACTTTCTCACTCAAGACGAAACATGTAAAGCTAATCAAGATTCTAAAAATAAAGATGAAAAAAAAATAAAGATGATAATAAGACAAAAGACGAATCTAACGACGAGTTAAGACAACCATAATTATTCTTTTTCTATAGGAGTTCCATCTATTGTTGCTTTCGAAACTGGAGTATAAAAGTTTACTGTTATATTTTTATCTAATTGATTTTTATCTAACTCATACAATTCTGATAAAGGAGTGATTCCAGTACCTATACTTTTTAAAGCATCTATTAAATTCAATGTATATAATATATCTATGTCTTTCTCAGTAAAATTAAATGAATTCTCGAAATTTTGATTATTATTTGAGTTGTTTTTTACAGGCGATGAATTATTTATATTATCTTTATAATTTTCAAGATTGTTAACAATATCGTTAGCAGACATATTATATTTATCATTAAATATCTTCTGTATATTTTCAGACGCTTTGTTTCCAAATACCACGTTTAGAATATTGTTTCCACTTTTAGTTACAAATTTTTCTTTATCAACATTATAAGGTTCTAATTTAGGAATTTTTATCTCTCCTAAAGAAACATTGATAGCACCGCATAATTCTGGGTCTTGAAGTAATTCTTCTTTTGAAATTGTTTTATTCTTTATCTTATTAATAATATCGTGAATACTTTTACTTCCTCCTTGAAATTCGTCAGTTATACTATTTGATATGCGTATGAAGATATTTTTGAAATCGTTTCTGTATCTTACATCATTTCTTGATATAAGCTCGTATAACTTATTTAAATTATCTACAGTCGTTCTCTCAACTATCATTCTACTTCCTCCTTTTTCAAGTGTTTTAGACATAAAATACAAACTTAATAATTTTGTTAATACTTCTGTAATTATAAGATATTCTATCCCGTAATACATATCTATGTAACATCCTAAAGAGTCATTTATCTTTCTTGAATCAAATTTTACAAATAATTTATTAATTTCAATTTCTCCTTCTATAGTTTTTATTATGAAAAATCTTAATATATTTTGAATAATATTAGATAGTAAAACCTTAACACAATCCAATTTAATATCTGATATATCACTAAAACTTAAAATTTTTTCAGATAATAATACATCTCTTATGTTTTTATTTTTTATTTCTTGTGGAATAATATTATGATACAATAGTATTTTTATTCTTTTAGATATTTCGATAAGATTAAACTTTCCATTATAATTTATTTCATTAACTATAAAGTTACTTAATTTCTTGTTGTCATCTGATTTTTTATGATATTTTTTTGAAAAGCTTCCAAGTATACTTTTTAACGAGCTATTTTTTATATCTTTTTTGTTATTAATAATATCACTATATATTTCTAATATTTCCTTGTTTATATTATTTAAAAAAATACCCTCCATTTATTTATAATATTTGTTTAAAATTAGAATTGATTAATAAATGGAAACATATAAGTGCCATAAATGTTTATCATACTTGTGTATTAATGTCAATAATGGTTATCTCTGTAAAGAATGTAATGTTCTGTTTTCAAGTACAACTAAAAAATCTAGCAAAAGTAAAACTTTCAACAATAAAAAAATCCATTTTAACAATGTTATGAAAGATATTTCAAAACAATATAATATTGAAGATATTATGGAGATAATATATGATTCTATAGAAGAAAACAATATAGAAAAAAATTTATAAATCAATCATTGATATGTAGTATATTAAAGAAAAATTCCAACAAGTTAAAAAATTACAAGATGGTATTGCGATGTGAACTAGCCTCGGAATCACGCCAGATCCGAGGGAGCACGCCCAATGGAAATCGGTACTCGAGGCATCGGCAATAACTGCTCGACTCGGTAACTTACGGTATCAGAAGCAGATGCTTAATTCGGTAACTCGCGGTACTCCACGCTCGTCGGGAGCAAGGTAACTCGCGAAATCGGCAATAACTGCACGATTCGGTAACTCGCGGTACTCCACACAATTCGGGAGCAAGGTAACTCACGCGATAACGGTAACCGGAAATGGGCGCCAGGTGCGAATAATCGCACCGCGGTATCGGTAACTTTAATAGTTCTCAAAATTTGCTCGGCCGCTCCCCGCTCAGTATGGCAGAGGGGCGCAGTTCTTTTACTTAACGTAGATATCTGATGTGAGAGGCGAACACAAGGACAACTCAATACTTAATAGTTAACAATAATGTATTTCCATAATTTGGCTTACAAGGGTAAAGATGTGCAGCGTTCGGTCTGAGCCGATACGGCGGAGACGGTTCAATGCGGTAGCAGGGCCATTCGCCCAATTACTCGATAACAAGAATAAAGTTAGACAAATACGCGAAATCACGGAGATGCGATCACGATAGTTCGCCGCTGATCCGACTCTATCCGGTAAACACGGGACTTATACTCTGATCATTCGATACGGCCGGTGAAGGCCAAATAAACAGACTTCAAGCGACGGGAGCCTAACGGCCGGGACTGAGATGTCGCGGAACGGCTATTTTCCGCGGGCTTTCCCGTTTCTCGCCGAGACGCGAACTTGGCGGTAACCGCAATCTCGCGGAGAACGTTCCCGGATCAAAATCCGCCCGCAGACATTCACGGTACTTCCGGTACGGTGATAACGCGGCAAACGGTAACGGAGCGGTATCGCAAGAAAACGGTAGCAATCGGTTTTTCTTTTCTTTTAAAAGACGGTAACGGCAGGACGGTACGGTAACTAAACGAACGGTAACGAAACGGCAACGAGAAAAGACTGTCGGCGCTTAATTCCCACAAGACAGAGAGACTGTTACGCGATATCCGGGGCCGGCTGGACATGCGGTAATTGAGCGTAATTGAGCGCTCACGATATCAAACACTACGGTTAATGTGAGAGACACTACATATTAAACGAACTCACGCTACCAGCCATCACCGGACGGAACTCTACGGCTACCCGAGAGGCGGCTTACAACGATTGGACGTCCTTGGCGTCTTCGGTGTCGTCGGGCTGAGTCCCTGATGTCGTCCTCGCGCACTTGTGTCACACCGAACAGTGACTCTTCTCGGCTCTGCCTCTAGGTCCTTCCAGATTCGCGTCGCCTTCCTGCGCATCCTGCCGATTTTTCCGAAAAGGGGGGCCCCTGAGAACCGCCCACAGTTCATCCAGGGCGCCCCCTTCCGCTCACTGTGGTTTCCTCAAGTCTTTCGGCTGATAACGTGTCGGTAAGTCGATGTTCCCGGAAGAGACTGGTTAGGCTGGCCGGGCCATACTCCGGTCCTTCCGGGTGCAGCATCTTCGGGGTCCTCGAAGCCGTCTGCAGCCGGGCGAGGTCCGCTGCTGCGTGTCTTTGTGTTGCTTTTGACTTTGTGGCTGAAACCAAAGCGGAGTTAGATAGGGCTTGGATGGCGGAGGCGACGGAATCGCGGTACCTGACCTTTTTCGTGGGGTCACTAACGCGTGGCCCCTGCGGATGATCCCCCGGTGTCCGGCTTCCCTGGCGATGCTGTCTTCGCCCTGAGACACAAAACACGCAACGCCGCCCGCACGGGGTCTCGCCTTACAACTCAAAAACGGTATTACGGTACAAAAACAGGAATTACAATACAAACGACGCGCAAAAATTGTGGAGTCTCGCGGGTTGCTCTCTCCACGCGAGGAGCAACACCAGGGCTCCTTGCTCCCTCGGCCGGGCTATCGCCCTTGTGACGGCGCTCGAAAAGCGTCACGTCACAGTATATAATATTTTAAATAAGTTAGAAAATAACGAGAAGAAAATATACATACCAACTGATATGAAAAACAATATAGAGATATTATTTTTGTCTTTTATTAATTTCCTATATTCAAAAAATAAGCTTGATTCGATAAGCTATAACCTAATATTAAGTAATATATTTAAGCTTTATGGGTTAAATAATACTTTAAAGCCAACTGTAAAAGACAAAAAAGAAGATTTGTGGAATATGTTTATTTATACTATAACTAATAATTATTTTAATAACGTAATTGAGGTAGACAAAATAAAATATACCAATTATAAACCAAAAATGATAACCAACTCTTTATATAAAATTGAAAATAGCACAGACTATCAGTAATTTTTACCTTTTTGTCAATATTGTTATTTTTATTTTATTATCTGACGTTATACAATCCAACCCTCCATATATATACGTGTCAGAAACATTTTTTATTATGTTGATAATTTCACTGCTGTCTTCAAAAAATATTATTGGTGGTATGTAAATATTAATTTGTTCATCTATATATATATATCGTTCTGACAATTTTAAATACGAGCCTTTACAAATCACCGAACAAAAACTTATAAATAGATTATCACATTTTAGAATATTATGATTGTTTTCTATTTCACTATTGCATGATAAACACCTTTTATTATTATATATCAATACTATTTTAATTAATTTATCATATAAAATATTAAAATCTTTAAATGCTTTTAAGTGAAAATAATAATTATTATTATTTTCATAGAAATATCCTTTGAATTTAGAAAAATCTTTTGTGTCATCTATAAGTCTGAAGATATCATCTTTATTTTCTATAATATTTATGGGAACCAAATTTATATCTACTTTATCTACATAATTAAACATAGTCCATATATTTCCAAAAAACACTTCACTGCACATTATAGAGCAGAAAAATCCATACCTTTTTCTATCCCAAATATATTTCTCTATTTTCCTGTTACAGTACCAGCATATATCTTTATTGTAGTTAAAATTTAACTGAGAATTATATACTTCATCAAATTCACTTTTTTTTTAATATTAATATAACTAAACACAGCTTCTTTTATTTCGTTTGTAGTAAAGTCTGTTCTGAATATATTTTTATTCATCTTAAATAAGTTTGTTTTATTTTCCGGGAATTTTTAAAATCAGTTTTCTTAATATAAATAATATTATAAAAAAAAAGAGTGAATTAGATACTTATAACCTTAAAAATATTATTTTTATTAATAATGTAAAACATTTAATTTTAAATGCTTTAGATGAAGAAGATAATAGTATACAGAAATATATATACAATACTTAGAGTTTTATAAAAAAATAAATAATATTATACAAGATATATTTACAAAAAAAGAAATGCAAGATATATCAAAACTGGAAAATGAATATTATAATTTTATAACAGAAATAAGGAAAAAAGGTATTGATAAAAAATTAGAAGACATATCTAATTTTTTAGAGGATGTTTATTTTAAAAAACATTTTAAGTATATTAAAAAATATATTAATAACGAAATAACACTGGATGATTTTACGAAAGAATTGCAAAAGCCTATTATTTCAAGTAATGTAATATTAAATAGTATAAGGAATATAGACTATACCAATATGATGAATAAATTGTTAAAATACAAGAAAAAAATCTATTATTTTGAAACGATAAGTACTATTAGTTATTTCTTTGTACTCGGTGATTATTGCAGAAAGAATAATATGACAATAAACAATTCATTTAAGTCAGTATATAACAGTTTTATATTAGATAATTTTGATAACTTTAATTTACGATATTATTATATTTTAAAAATCTATTTTAGTTTAAATGAAAATTCCAACCATATAGATAATATTGAAAAAGATATAAAAGAATATGAGAAATTAATTGATAACAGTATAATATCGAACTTGAAGGATAAAAATTACGAGTACTCTTCGATATATAAAGATAATATGCTTGTAGATTTATATGAAACAAATGAAAAACTAAAGGAAATGATTACCAAATATGATTTATATCCAGAAGAAATAAAGAAACTCAAGAATGACATCAAAATATATTTCGAATCAAAAAAGTCAAAATACAATAGTTTCTTATCATCAATTAGTTCGATAGAAGATATAAAACATATATCTGATCATATTAAAAAAATTAATAAAGATGAAAAAAAATTATCAGATAAAGTTGATATTCAATTTACAAACATAGAGAAAAAGTTAAATGAATTAGAAAGTAAATATGATAGTGAGAAACCAAGATTGGAACAATACATCATTGATATTGTAAGTGAAATAAATACAAGAAATAATTCTTATTTTGATAAAATATACAAAATTATAGAAGAGTTAAAAGACAGAGTAAATAAATCTGAAAACGAGTTATCTATTATGAAAAATAACATTTCAAACGTTAGTGAGAAAAATTTTAATTTATTAAAGGATATAAATACAGGGGCGAAGGAAATACAACGGATAATTGATAAAGACAAAGATAATAGTAAAAAAATAAAAATATTGGAAAAAAATATTGAAGAATGTTGTAAAACTAACAAATCTCTAGAAAAATTTATAGAAGAGACTTCAGATCATCATAAAAGAATAGATGAAAGACTGAAACTAATAGAAAATTTTATCAGAGTCAGATTTGGAGAGTGCAGTGATGAAAGTGATTGTAAAGGAGGAACGAAACATATTGATTATAAGAAGAAGTATGAAAAGTTTTATGGTAAAGATAAACTAATAACTGATGTAATAGATAAATATTATTTTATCAATGAATACAACAATAGAAAGAATTTATTTAACACCAAGTATTTTAATAACTGTAACTTTGAAAATTATCTGAACGTAAAGAAGTATTCATATATTAAAAATATAAATAACGAAATAGAAGAGGAAAAGAGGAAAAGATTTTTTGACAAAATATCAGATTGTGAAATTCTCGACCATTATGATGAAATAGTAGATAATGATGGTATAAAGAAAATGTCAATTTACGGAATAAAAATAAATACTATAAAATATGGAAATTATAGTTTTTATAAATATTGTTTAGAATTACCATTCGATGATGAAGAGTTTGATATCGTGAATATAGTACACTCAGAAAATATAAAATCTTTAGATATAGAATTATCTTACAAATATATTGATACAATAACTAGGAAGAGAATTTTCATCAGAGAAACTTTGCTGGTCAAAATATATAATAAATTTTTGATAAGATTGAATGAACATATTGAATATATTAAACAATTGAAGTGTAAATTACTTATTTTATATAAATCTGATGATATCGATGAAATAATAGTTTGTTCAAATGATAGAAAAAAAAAAAATCGTACATTATATAAGATGTATAAAGAAATCATTAACTTATCCAGTAAAATAATATCTTCAAGTAATCTTAAGGACAAGAGTTTTTTTTTTTTTTTTTTTTCAATGTATACAACTATTGCCTAAAATTTATTAAAGTAGACAATGACTGTGTAATCACTGACAAGAATAAGTATTTTAACTTTATATTCCTAAAGAGTAAAGAGAAAACAATAACAAATAATATTTCTAATATAATAGGAGGATCATACTCCATTTATGTTTTTAACGAAGAACTTCCATCAAACGAAAATGAGATAGATTTTGTAAATATGACAACTTTAGATATTCCTGAATATTCTGATTACATAGAAAAAATTAAAGATATTAACTTCTACTTTCCTTATAGAAAGGATTTCAAACTTTTAAAAAATTACTTTTTGTACAAAAATGAATATTATTTATATAAAAATAGTATGTACAATATAAAAAAGGAAATGATAGAATTACACAATAAAATTTAAAAAATACTACTAGATACTAAAACGAGCAATATAAGTGACTTTATTTCATTAAAGAATAAGTGTATTGAACTTTCAAAAAAAAGGAAATTAATAAATAATAAATTTTATCAATTAAAGGACGAAAAGAATAAAAAAGATAGATATATATTTTTAAAATACATAAATAAAGAATATAATAGCAAAAATTATTACATAGAACTTTCAGGACAATTTAATGAACTTATTGAGAAGTTATATCTGTAATATATTCCAAATATTTTGATTTGTTTCTAAAATATTCGTTAAAATTAACCTCATACATATTTATATAGTATCTATACCTATATATAAAATCTTTATCTATTCTATAGTATAACAAAACATACTTCCAAGGAATTATGTCCTTAAAATTATATATGAACGAGTTTGATATGTTTTGGTATTTTAATACTATTCTCCAGTCTACATAATCTATATTATCTACAATAAAGTCTTCAGGCATTTTATGATATTGTAAAATATCATTAAGTATAAATACATTGGAATGTTTCCTTAAAAAATTAACAGAAAGTTTTTGATTACGTATAATTTCGTAAATATACAACTTATCAATATTATTTTCTATAAAGTCTTCGCTTAAAGAGTATTCTCTACTGAGGAACATATAATCTATAGCATAATCACTGTTTTCTATATCACATAATTCTAATTTCTTATTTAGGAACAATAACTTAAATATAGTGTGATGATACTTACGCACAGAATTGTCGTTTAAAATTTCTTTAGTTATGTTATTTCTTTTGATAAGCATATCTATATCTAGATAGTCAATACTTTTTATAATATTCTCATATGGCACTGTATAATCTAATTGACTAGTAAAATTATTATATATATGACAATCTAAATTAAAATATAAGTAGTCAAAATATATATATTTAATAAATCTTAATAGGAACGATTTATCAATATTTTTATAACATTTTGACAGGTTTTTCCAGTTTATTTTATGTCTAAATTCGTATATAAAATCGTGACTTAAACTATTATCAGACAAAGATATATAATTCCAATTAACTTTTCTTTTAAATTTTCTTATAAAGTTTTCTGATAAATTTTGATATTTTGATATATATTTCCAATTAACTTTATCTTTAAAACTTTCTATAAAATCTTCTGATAAAACTTGATATTTAGATATATAATTCCATTCAACTATATCGTAAAACTGTCGTATAAAATTTTCTGACAGATTTTGAAATTTACACACATCTTTAATACTTACTCTATCTATTTCGTCAATTATAATACTTTCAGGTAGTTTTTTTATTCTAGATAGTAAAGTCATATCAAATTTACTTGAATACTTTCTTAAAATACATTCGCTTATATCGAAAATTGACAATAAGTTAAAATCAATATAATCGATATAAAACACTATGAAATCACATAAATATTTATAGTTTGTTTTAATCATAATTCTCGTTAGAGTCGTGTGTATATTATTAACATCTACTAAGTCTCTTAAATACTCATATTTATATGCGTATACATAGAGCGACACATGAGCATTTTTTATATTTTTGGAATGTGAAAATAGTTTTTGTAAGAACACTTTATTATTATCATTGCAATCATAATATTTTATGTATGAATTTATAATTGCACTCAAACATATATGACTAAGCTCCATTATTCTTATTTGATAGTTAATTA